>NC_087062.1:100400955-100491955 GCF_963678635.1 Symsagittifera roscoffensis | reverse complement strand
GATTCATTTCTGGCCTCATATTCCGATTTTTTGATTCCCATTAGGCACCAGGCCAGTCGTATTTGCGAGGCAGTTCTTGCACACGGATAGGCCTGTTATGCTGCCACCGTGGCATGTGCATGCATCGTCTCGTCAAAGTACCTATGGAGGGCCGCCATCCAGTAGATTTCCGATACTTTTTCCAGCCCGATTTCATTAGCCTCCGATGACATCACAGTGCCGTATTCCTTTCGATTCAAATTAGAGTTATCCGTCAGTTCTTTCAATTACTCTTGCATGGCGGGCTTCTCGCTCCAGGCCATCAAGTGCCCTCTCGCTGAGTTCCTCGCCTTGAACATCTCCACATAACCCCCCTGCGGGATCTCCCATGTGGACTGAGTCGGGCACTGTGATCCGACTGTACTCGACCACACCGAGTTGCCCCTCCAGTTTCATCCGGGCCATGTTGGTCAGTGGGGGCTTGTAATCGTCGAGTCCTCCAGATCCACACTGACTGAAGACTTCCAATTCGAGCTTTGTGTCCGCCAAGGTGCGCTTTTCTTCGACCTTGTGGCTATTGAGGTCAAATCTGCTTATATCATAGGGGGTTTCAGGTTTTCTTTCTCTCCCACGGCCAACGCTGCATTATCTACTTGTCCACTCTCACTTGGACGAGCTACTTTTGCCAACGAGGACACTATTGCATTAGCCTTCGACTTCACCGCTTTTTGATTCACGGACTTGCTTACTATTCTCCCTTTCAATCTCTTCAGCCCTTTCTTGGCTCGCTTGACGGGTAGTTTTCTCACAACCTGATTTTCATCGGCGCTGTCCTCCGGAACTGAATCGGTCAGAATGTCAGACTCTACGGAGCTCATTAGCTTCCCTAGAATCTCGCGCATGATGGGTTGGTTCAACCTCACCTTCATTACGGACTGCTTCCCGTACCTGCGTATCACGTCCCATGTCCTTTCCATGAAAGTCACTCGGTTCCAGATCACTGCTGCCTTTCGTTCAAGTTCACTCTGGTATCTCTCCCACTCTTCTTCAGGCAACGTGCTCAGGAAGGATACCCTCATAGTCTCGTCGATTCTTCTCCTCCTTGGTGACTCATGGAGCAGTTTCTGTGTGTCCTTTCTTGGTAATCCATTAGCAGGCCTATCGGATCCACTGGGGACAAAATGGCTGGCGCCTCACATGAAAGACGATGGTGTCATCAACAAAAGATTTCCATCGACTTCCCCGTCGTCGTCTTCAATGAAGTGGTATTCCAGCAAGTCTCTATCCAACGCTCCTAAGTCCACTTCATTTGACTTGTCTCCCTTTCCCTCCATATGATCTTCATCCTGATCCATCTGCTCATCATCGTTTGTGTCTGGTCTCAGCCCAGGTCCCGATGGGCCTTGTCGCATATCCATGCCCAAGTCCGGCCGCACCGGTACGGTCAGATCCCCTCCGTGATAGAATAACTCGTCGTTCACCAGGAACTCCACTGATTCGTCGCCATATGGCGCCAGCTCGTCGACCGTCATGTACTTGACTCCTCTGCACTCATTTGCCACTTCTAATAGTATCACTTTCACTTCTCCTGGCCCTTTCAATCGTGACCAATCATGGGCTGGTGTGTACACGTCATTCCACACGTCAGCGGAAACCCCGGGCCTCCTGGAAGGTGGTGCCTCGATCTTCTTCCGGCTCCATGCATCAGGAAACGTGAAGTCAAATGTGTGCAAGGCCGCAACATTTCAGCTGATAAAGCGCGGCTCCATGCCTTCACTCCATTTCCGCATTTTTTCTTCCCTGTCACGAGCCGCTCCGATGCGAGGGGCAATGGCGGGAGAGGTGACCCCAACAACATCATCTTTATCGTTGGATATCGGGGACATTGGTCCGGCAGCGGCCTGGACCCGGAAAGCGACATTTGCTGATTCTCCTTGACGTGTGCATATGCTTCCGGCCAAAATGGGACCCGCATCGCGTCTCCTGAATCCTTCATCACTGGTCGCAGATTTCAAAGCTTAGGATTAAACTGGACATGGGATAGGTCCTCGCCGCCCATTCTGCATTTGAAAGTTTTGTTGAAGTCCATCAATATCCATCCCGGCTCCGCTGTTCTTCCGAATAATCTGTCTTCAATGCACAATCCTCTCAGCTCCTTCTGTTCAACCCAATTCAACACGGAACAATTCACCGCGGAGACTAAGTTAACGTACAACGTCGAGTTCCTGTATGCTTTCACTTGTACGTCTGGGAACACGTAAGACGTCACTGGTCCGTACACTACCGTGGCGAACTCCCTTAGTCCATGGACCAGAGCCAGCGGATCGATCCGCATCATCACAGCCAGATCTGTCAGCAAAGGCATGCCACAAAACTGTTTGCACTCGCTCAATTCAGTTGCCTCCTTGCCCTCTCCTGTGACAATCCTATTCTGTTGCAGGAGGTATTGGAGCAAGAGTATCATCCAATCCTTCATTTTCGGGTATGAGGCGGTTTCCAACTGCGCGTTGAATTCTGGACTCGCTCCCTGCAGTTGTTCGGGATAGCGTAAAAGCACGTACAAATCGCCCAACCGACCATATGTCATTGCGATCAGGGTAAGGAGTCCATCCAATCTCAGGTGTGCCAACGCTTGGGTGAAGAGGTTCGCAGGTCCCTCCACAGTTTTTTTGTGACCAAACGTCACATACAGTGCCATTAACAGACCAATTGACAGTTTTCGGATGTCCTTGACGAAGCTCGCGATCAGATTCCGTGAGGCCCTCGGGTAACACGTGGACAGGAAGGATGGTGTCCATCCCCCTCTCATGCCACCCAAGATAGCGTCAGATCACTCTTATTTTGCCATCGTGGCCCAAATATCCGGTTGGAAGCTATCTAGCGACATCGTGTTCACGTCTTGCATTAACTGTAACATCATGCATCCAGCTAACTCCCTTTAATTGAACAAGTTTCTCAGATAAGCGTGTATCTCACTGATTACTGCCGGTGCATGCTCAAACGCATCTTCTCCAAAGGTACATACTCATGGCGACAAACACAACTATGAATTAGTGCGTGGTTTCGTCTTCAAGGTCAACGCCATGAGGTCCTCGTCTGCCGATGACATTTCTAGCATAATCCATCTGTCTGAACCAGAGGTCATTGGCCAGCTGTTGCAGTAATAAATGATCATCTTCTACTCCTGGCCTCAACTTCAGTAACCTGGCGAAGTTGGACAGCTCCAACCCCAGAACTTCATCCGGTAATAACCGAGTCGTGCTGCAATCCTTGAATCCCTGGATGGCATTGTAAATGTCCACCCAGATGGCAAGAAGCTCAGAACGGGGCGGGTAATAGTTATTGGGGTCCACTATTCTGTTCGGCGCGGGTATGATTACGGTGAATCGTCCCTCTGCTAGAGTTGTGACCATCGTGTACACAAATTGTAAGGGTTCTGGCAATGTGGCGTACCCCGGTGATAACACAAAAATGATCTTCACCACAGTCTTGATGAAGTGTCGCTGCACTGATGTCTCTACCTCGGTCATGGCTGAGAGCAACGTCATGATAGCCTCCCCTATTACTTCATTGCTAGGGACTGATACATCCGTCAGACGGGACAACAACCCTCTGCTCTGCAGGTGGTCATTCGAGCCGGCAATTACTATCACCTCCAAATCCATGCTGATCGTCCTCCGCATGCCTATCGTCATGCCTGCTGATTGACCCCAGTCCAACTTAGGCGCCGTCAAGAAAATCACTTCGGGCCAAAAGAGGGAACGAGGCGTAAGGAGATAATCTGAACCGGTCACTATCAGATATTTGGCAGCCTTTATATCCAGGGGATCATAGGCAGCAAACAGGCTGTCAACTACTGGTGCCATCAGTCCCGCGTATCTCCTATCGTCCCCCTCCACCGGGGTCGCTCGGGGATAATCTCTCGAATATTCACCAGGCGCTTGGCCGGGTGTTTTAGAGAACTGCCTATACATCTCATAGTGCTTTTTGTTGGGCTTAGTCTCTGACAGAAATTTGCCCCTCTGGGAAGGTGGTGTCAATTCTCTGGCTCTCCGACGGACGTCCGTAAGAGATCGGGTATTCAAGGGTCCAAAGGTATTGTCTTGAAGCAATCCATTAAGGTCCATAGACCTGAGCGTGGTCGCCGAGCTAAACTGCTCCTGTTCCGCTAACAGCCAGTCCACGCCCGGTAATCGATATACTCCCGACACTGAGGAACCATCTCCATCCATCATCCTCCTTGCATCCACTCGACATGTCAACGTGTTCATGTTCAAGTTCGTTGACATATCCGTCTTATACTGTCCCCAATAGCTGGGATCTGGACCGTTCCAAAGCAGCACACTGCTTGGCTCAATTCCTTCCGCCGGCGTGGCGCTCATTGATGGGCTTCCTGTAGAAGCAGGAGTTGCCGTGGCAGGCGGGTTACTCGTCCTCGATATAGCCTGAGAGCTAGTCCGACTCTGATCAATTGGCCTCCCAAGTCGGCTCTCCAACGGTTGTCTTCTAGGGGGAGGAGCAGTCCCCAACCTTTCTCTCACGTCTGAGCTTGGAGCAACGGGAGCGGTTGCACCCGTTTCCATTGCCAGGGGTAGTGATTGGCAGTGGTTTCGGCCCATTACCCCTCACTCTACCTCCTCCAGTCGAACTGGTCCGAGCCAGTGAGTCGGTTGTCCTCAATTCTTGCTTCATTTCCTCTATCTGTCTCTGGAACACGTCGTTTATCCAGCGTCTCCCTTGCTGAGTATTGAAGTGTATCCCATCTCTGGTGAGCGCGAGATGATCAGTCATGCGCAGCATATTCTCAAGATCCCTGAGTCGCAGATCGCTGGGATTGCTTCTCACCAGACTGCGGGTCGTATCGTTCCACCGGCCACCTTGCCGTTCATCAAATCTGCCACTGGCGTGCCCACCTCCGGGTTTTGCTGCACATCACCACGATTCTCGGCCTATATTTCTCCTTCAGTTCGTTCAGAAGGCAGACCAGTAGGGGCTCCCACTTGCCTTCTGGGGTAATAGGGACCTTTGAAATGTCATTGGTACCGAGCATTATCAGCAACGTATCTAGGTGATCCTCGCCCTGGATCTCCATCATCATGATGACTTGAGCCACGGAGGCCCCTCCAAAAGATAGAACAGTGGTCTGACCACTCACAAATATATCGTTCAGATCCCTCACTAAACTATCTCCAACAACCAAATGACGACTCCCTGGAGGAATTGCCGGATTGATCATGGCAGAGTTCCAGCTCATGCCGTTCAAACAAGCTTGAGGATGCTCAGCGGCTACTTGCACGAACAGGTTGCGTACCGCTAGGATCTTTCTGATGTTCACTATGCGAGATCTTTGAGTCGTTTCGCCACGTGTAGTTCTCGTTGATACAATGGCTCGAGGTATTCGCTCCGAGTTACTCGAGTAACGATTGGGGCTTTGGGAAGAGACGACCCTACCCAGCGTCAGTCCAGTGGTCCTGTTGATCTCATTCATCGCTGCTCTGGTAATTTGAATGAATGACTCCTGAAACTGGGGAGCCAAGTAGGTATCTGAAGGATCCGGTATCATATTCCTCGGGTTCGGAGCAGATTGTGATGTCTGCTGAGGAGCCCCTGGCTCTCTCGGGGTGCACAGCTCCTGTGCCTTCGTCCTGGGACGTGTCCCTGGATCCATCCGAGGAGTTTATCGTCGCCAGAGCTTCCGGTGACACTTGGCTGACTCTCGCCATATATAACTCTTCCAGGTGTCTTATCTCTTCCTCTTTGGGAGCTATTCGCGTGTCCTCGATTTTCTTCTTCCACTCGTCCCTATCTCGAGCTATTGCCTTGTACTCCTCCACTTTGGCATACAGCTCCCTCTGGTCCTTTTCTTTCTTTTCCAATGTCTAAATAGTCTCCGATGTCTGAATCTCCATCTCACTCATCTTTACTCTCTTCTGTGGAGGAGCAGCCGTTAGAGAATCTGCTGAGTGTGACGGGCCCGGCCCATCACGTGATCGTTTCGCTCCGATAAGAGGCTGCACTAGTCGAACAGGCAAGGGCATGTCACCTCGTCGGTGATCCTTCTGCTCACCCAGTCCCGGCTCACGAGCCAGGTCATGGCCAGACATTTCTCTTCGCCGCCGTCTCATCAGTCGGTTTCGGCCTCTCTCGGCAGTCCCGGACTCGCCGTAGGCCAACATTAAGACCATATCCGTGTGGTGGTCCCCACGGCCTTCTCCTCCCATTGCATTTAAGAGTGCGACGGTGAACATCGCCAACTCCGGGTCTTCTAGTGAGAAATTGCAATTCACTAGGCGTTGGTATATCTCATCTAGAGTCGTTTCTAGGCGCGCTGAGAAGTCCATCAAGTCGTTCGTGTCACTCATGTTTTTTCGTGTAATTGTTGTCGCACTCTTCGTGTTGTTCAAGATCAATAAACAAAGTTGAATCAATCCAGATCTAAAAAACAAGTCACGACTTAGAACCATCATTCCAGGTTGTTCCTTTTCTGGAATAAAACATCATTCACATCTTTTAAGAACTATCCGTTGAAATTCTCTTTCGTTCTTGATTTAAAAACTAGCACCAAGGTGGATTGTCTACCTGCGATCTTGTCAAGATAACCCAAATGAGCGCTGTCACCTTTCGTACCTGGAGTGTTTCAAGCTTCCATGACATAAACATCACATGAAACATACCCTAACAATAACATAACATACAAATATCACACATCAACACTATCACATAACAATCTAATCCCTAACAGTTAACCTACAACTTAATCCTAAGGCCTAAAAAGTGAACTTAAAAAAACCACTTATCGCTGAATGAAACTCCTAGCATATGCTCAGATAGTATTTTTTATGCGAGTAAACCTCTATGTCAGTTTCTGAAAATATCACGTGTACAAGGGCATATAACTGTCTCGGATGTAGCTTTCCCCTATTGGGATCATAGACTGGTAAAGAGAGAGAGAGAGAGAGAGAGAGAGAGAGAGGTCACTCCTGAGTGTGACGCGCCCGGCCCATCGCGTGATCGTTTCGCTCCGATAAGAGGCTGCACTAGTCGAACAGGCAAGGGCATCTCACCTCGTCGGTGATCCTTCTGCTCACCCAGTCCCGACTCACGATCCAGGTCATGGCCAGACATTTCTCTTCGCCGCCGTCTCATCAGTCGGTTTCGGCCTCTCTCGGCAGTCCCGGACTCAACCAGAAAATCCCTAAGTCGAGTCAAGGCCAATACCAAGCTCTCTGGATTCACGTGTTGTTTATAGTGGCCTTAGTTACCAGGAAACAAAAATATTTCCCTGGTATCTGTGATGCAACAGGTGGCAGCGCTATCATCCCTCGCACACCAGGCCTCTGTTTCCATAAAAACTCGATATTCTTATGCTCTCTTTTAAAGTCTGCCGCTAGTGCTGTTTTGAAGCTTACATCCGCGGTTATCGCTATAGCGCATGTACGTTCCATGAGTATGAAATCGCTGTCCGGTATGACGACAATATTTGAATAGTGGTTTGGTGGGTCTAAATAAAGTTCAAAAATTCGTCCAAAAAGTGTTTTTTAGCGTTCTCGCCCTCCATTTCCAGTTCTCCGGTTTCACTTGCCAATTTTAACTTTTTAATAATCAGATTTTTGGTGTGGGTGAGTCCTACTACCCCAACCCCTGGACAAAATATCCATCGACGTCCCCGTCGATCGCCCAAAATCGAGCAGATCGAGGTTGGATTCCGGAACGCGTAGAGGACGAACTGGAGCGACCCAGTTGGACTCGGTATTGTCATGGCTGACGTATTTGATGCCGTCTTTGAGGACATCCTGAATCGTCAAGATTGTCTCTTTAGGATCTGCCGGCAGATCATGGAGCCATTCGAGCACTAGCAAGTTTGTTAATTCTTGCTCATGAGTCTGCTCCACCTCTGGTTCGAACTCTACTTCTGGTTCGGAGCGATCGTCGATCCAATCCTGTTCCATGTCATTGACTGAGTCGATCTCTTGTGGCACCGCCACCTCATCCAGTCCCACCAGCGAGTCCATCATATCGCTTAAAACTACCTGTCTATGACGAAATTCTCGCCATACGGGTTGTACTTTTTCTTGTTCCTTCCTTTCTTGCCCTGCCGTGTCTCCATGGTGAAAAGAAGGTCAGGCTGTACCCCTTTATCAATTTATGTTTGCTCTGGACAGTTCCAGTCTTCTTCTGCATATGGAAGAGTTTTCCAGTCAACTTCCACTCTCTCGGTCAACTCCAGATCTAGTGGCAGATCACACTCATCTACGACCACATTCCCGTTAATTTTTTTCCGCGTGCCTCTTTCATTCACCTCGCAGGCAGGATCCACTATCAAATAGTCTCCCTCTTGCATGGCAGCTGGTATACACCATTCCTCTGATGAGGCATTGTGCGATTTGATGTTTTCGTAATGAGCTGCTCGTCAGGTGCTCAATCGTTAAAAACGACCTCCTCGATGTACTTTAGTTATTTGGAATGGACCACGTCATTTTTTCAGTAATTTTTTTGGTTCCTTTTGTTGGAACTACTTCCTGGAACACCCAGACAAAATCGCCGACCGAGTAGGTTTTTGCATCCGCAGTCTTTTTTTATCAAATCTCATTTTTTGTCTGATTTGCGCCTGTTGCTTGTTCCTCCGGCATGAGTCATTGAGGTCCTGCTGTCTTCTAATAACATCACGCACGTACGTTTGCCGTGCTGTTTTCTTTCTTTCGTACTCAGGGTAGAAGAACGTTAACGGAAGAGCTTTTTCTTGGCCAGTTAGCATCATATGCGGACTTATTCCCGTGGTGGAATGTTATGTGCTGTTATAAGCGCCCATCACTTGCGGCAAGTGTCTATCCCAGTCATCCAAGTAGCGTGAGCAATAAACTCTTAACATGGATACCAACGTGCGATTTTGCCTTTCAACTAGGCCATTCGTTTGTGGGTGATAAGTGGTCGAGTGGGCCTGTGCCCCTTGCGACCTCTTCATTAACTCCTTCGTGAGATCACTCACGAATGCCTTGCCATTGTCTGATTGGAGTGTGATGGGGCAACCGTGTCTCGCTATCCACACATTTATCAAGTGATCGCATGTTTCTTCCGCTGATGCTGTCATGCAGGAGATTGCCTCTGCATATTTTGCGAACTGATCAATCATTACCAGCACTTAATTGTAGCCCGTGGCAGTCATGCATATCTTCTGATGATCAATTTGCACCACTTCATTGAATCCTGACGACTCTGTTGACTGAAGGGGGAACCGCAGTTCCCTGGGGTCCTTTGCCTGTTGACATGACAAACATGCAGAGATACGCTTGTCACAGGCCTTCTTTAGACCAGGCCATTCGAATCGTTTCTGTATCCTGTTGTACACTCTGTCCACGCCTTGATGGCCCATCTGATCATGTGAACGAAAGAGCAGTTCAGTCTGGTATAACTGTGGCAACAGAATTGAATTATACTTGTAAAGGAGTTTGTGCTCTTCCTTGCGTTTACAGGCTACGATTCCATTTTTGTTCAAGTACAACGAATCCTTCCTTCTTAGGTAAAATTTGTTCAAGATCTTATAGCTGTCTCCCTCTAGATCTCCTTTGTCAGGTGCTCCGTTCTCGATCCATCTCTTCAGATTGCTCGTCATTCTATCATTTTTTTGAGCCCCTAAGAGATCCGACAGCCGGTATCTGGCTTTCAGATACGTCTTTACCACGTTTAATTGTCCGCTTATTATCTCCGGGGCATGGGCATCATCCATCAACTTGACACACCAAATCTTCTTCAAGGGTGTTGCTTCCTGCACAGATGGTTCCAGGTTGGTACGGAAGACCGTACCATGTGGAAGCAATCTGGTTGGGCGTTTCGATACTGCTATCAGCTCAAGCTCATCTGCGTCATTATCCACTACAGTGCTGTCCTCATCGGAGGTGTACCTGTCTCTGTCCGGGTCCTGATGCACTTACCGGTCCAACCCGCGCTGTTTCCATTCCACCAACTAGGATTGAATCGCAATCTCCGAGACATCAGAATTGGATGTAGTTTCCGATGTATTCTCCCAGGACTGGGGCCTCGAGTCATCACTCGAGCCGATGGATTCCACATCATTATGTTTCAATCTGTCTGTAATATTTCTCGACTGCCCGAACAAAACTCTGACCCTTGGTCGCTTCGAATCTGGCTCCCCGGACAACATTCCGTTCCTCGGTTGTCCTAACATTGTCTCTCCGGACAAGTCGTCCTGTCCGGGCTCGAAAGTGCCTGACTCCCCGGACATTGTCTCGTCCCCGGATGAACAATCCGAGCTTGGCTCATACTCTTCCCTTGCATCCGTGAAATGAACCTTTCTCGTAAAGCTGGATTTTGACTTGACCCTGAATTCTTCAGTGGCTCGGACATGGGTAGCCCGTGGCGTTCACCGCGTGCCTCTTTCATTCACCTCGCAAGCAGGATCCACTATCAAATAGTCTCCCTCTTGCATGGCAGCTGGTATACACCAGTCCTCTGATGAGGCATTGTGCGGTTTGATGTTTTCGTAATGAGCTGCTCGTCAGGTGCTCAATCGTTAAAAACGACCTCCTCGATGTACTTTAGTTATTTGGAATGGACCACGCCATTTTTTCATTAATTTTTTTGGTTCCTTTTGGTGGAACTACTTCCTGGAACACCCAGACAAAATCGCCAACTGAATAGGTTTTTGCGTCCGCAGTCCTTTTATCAAATCTCCTTTTTTGTCTGATTTGCGCCTGTTGCTTGTTCCTCCGGCATGAGTCATTGAGGTCCTGCTGTCTTCTAATAACATCACGCACGTACGTTTGCGGTGATGTTTTCTTTCTTTCGTACTCAGGGTAGAAGAACGTTAACGGAAGAGCTTTTTCTTGGCCAGTTAGCATCATATGCGGACTTATTCCCGTGGTAGAATGTTATGTGCTGTTATAAGCGCCCATCACTTGCGGCAAGTGTCTATCCCAGTCATCCAAGTAGCGTGAGCAATAAACTCTCAACATGGATACCAACGTGCGATTTTGCCTTTCAACTAGGCCATTCGTTTGTGGGTGATAAGTGGTCGAGTGGGCCTGTGCCCCTTGCGACCTCTTCATTAACTCCTTCGTGAGATCACTCACGAATGCCTTGCCATTGTCTGATTGGAGTGTGATGGGGCAACCGTGTCTCGCTATCCACACATTTATCAAGTGATCGCATGTTTCTTCCGCTGATGCTGTCATGCAGGAGATTGCCTCTGCATATTTTGCGAACTGATCAATCATTACCAGCACTTAATTGTAGCCCGTGGCAGTCATGCATATCTTCTGATGATCAATTTGCACCACTTCATTGAATCCTGACGACTCTGTTGACTGAAGGGGGAACCGCAATTCCCTGGGGTCCTTTGCCTGTTGACATTACAAACATGCAGAGATACGCTTGTCACAGGCCTTCTTTAGACCAAGTCATTCGAATCGTTTCTGTATCCTGTTGTACACTCTGTCCACGCCTTGATGGCCCATCTGATCATGTGAACGAAAGAGCAGTTCAGTCTGGTATAACTGTGGCAACATAATTGAATTATACTTGTAAAGGAGTTTGTGCTCTTCCTTGCGTTTACAGGCCACGATTCCGTTTTTGTTCAAGTACAACGAATCCTTCCTTCTTAGGTAAAATTGCTTCAAGATCTTATAGCTGTCTCCCTCTAGATCTCCTTTGTCACGTGCTCCGTTCTCGATCCATCTCTTCAGATTGCTCGTCATTCTATCGTTTTTTTGAGCCCTTAAGAGATCCGACAGCCGGTATCTGGCTTTCAGATACGTCTTTACCACGTTTACTTGTCCAATTTAATTATCACTCAGGATCATGCCTATCCACTTCTCTATCTAGCAAGTCACGGAGCTTCCCCATGACGTCCGGCGCCACGTTCACTGTCCTATTTAGCAGAGCTGCGCTGTTTATACCCAGCCTGGTAAGCTCTTGCTGTACTAGATTGCATCGGACTAGCAGATCTAGCGGGACAGGATCACCCTGGCGAATACCTTTATTTCAGCGGCCGTCTCCACCGGAAGTTCAGAGTGTCCTGGTGTGAGGTGCCCTGAATTGTCCAGCCACCTATTGAGTGGTACTTTATCGTAGGTCTCCTTATCTAGGAATAAAAATCCGTCTTTGATTTCTGCTTGATTGGCCTGCTTCTCTTCTAATCGCTCATAGAATTCTGTCCTTTTACTGAGGCTATCAGCGTTCTGTTGCTTGTCATGGGTACGGTGCTCTATGATCATGTGATATCCGTCCAGGCGCACGATCCAACGACCAATATAACTTTGGTCCATCGTATAGGTTTTCAGCCAGGCAAGAGCACGATTATCCACACGCAACTTGAAGGGAGCACTCCCAGAGTAGGCTCTGTATTTTTCCACGAAAGTGATCACCGCGAACATCTCCGCTTTTGGCGCACCATACTTCATTTCAGTATCGCTCTGGAACTTACTTCCATAGGCTATAGGACGGAGAACCGTTCTCCCGTTACACTCCTGTTTCTGGTGAAGTAAGCCCGATATCGCAACCACTGATGCATCCGTGTCTAACGCAAATACCCCCTTCTCTGTTGGCATGCCGAGGACCGGTGCCTCGCAAAGTTTGCGTTTAATGTTTTCAAATGAAACTTCTGCCTCGTCAGTCCAAGTGAAATTTTACCCTTGTTTCTCATCAACTGCTGCATGGGGTATTTCTTATAGGCTTATCCTTTGATGAACTCTCGATAATAAGTAGCAAACCCCAAAAAGCTCATTAGTTGTGTGTCTGTCTTCTGTGCCTTCCAGGTCAAGACCGCTTCGACCGCTTCGGGATCCGCTCTGACTCCATGCTTATCCACAAGGCGGCCCAGATACTTTATGGAGTCTCTGAGGATTTCGCACATGGAGGGTTTACATTTCAGGCCAGCCTGTTTCATGCACGTAAACACCTCATCCAACCTCTCTATATGATCTTCAAGGGTTGGTGTTGCGATGAAGATATCATCGACATAACACATGATGATGTTCCCGTTTTTTTTGGTTAGATTCGTGAGTGCCTGAGCCATCAGTCGCTGGAATGTGGCCGTCGCGTTGCACAATCCGAACGGCATCCTCTTCCACTGGAACAATCCCACCTCACACGCGAAACACGTTTTCTACCGATCTTGCTTTCTGAGGGGCACTTGTCAGAACGCAGAGCCCGAAACCAACGTCGTGAAGAACTTCGCGTCCCCCAACTTGGAGAGAACCGATACGGGGAATCGGGTATGCGTCGTTTATCGTCACCTCGACGGCTCGATCATGTCATACTCCCTAACATCTCGATTTCTTTCCTGCACGCTTCTGATTTGTGTGGAGTCATTCTCCTCGCCCCTTCCCTATGAGGTACCGAGCGCTCTTCTATCTCAATCTTGTGTTCTACAAAATTGCAGCAACCTATGTCGGCCTTATGCTTCGAAAAAACGTCTGCATTCCGATTTAGCACCACCCTGAGTGAAACTAGTTCCTTATCCGATAGTTTAACCTTCAGATGTTCTATCTCGGGCACGACATGCTTATTTGCCGATAACTATGTTTCTGTTGGTCTCTCGGGAAAACTTGAACAACTAGACAACCCATCATCTGTCTCCGACTTCGTTGAAAACAATTTTTTAGAAGATTTCAATTCATTTATTCTCTTCAGTATACATTCCTGGTTCGCGTGCACGGGACATTTAGTTACATCAAACTTTTTCTGTTGTTGCTAAGCTCGTTTGTTGTTGCTAAGCTCCTTTTGATTCCTCATCCTAAATGTCGCTATTACAGCTTGATGTGGTTTTAACCTAACCTTCCTATATAGGAAAATTTGCACTTTTACTTGGTTAATCAGGATTCTATAATTTGGTTTCTTTTCTCTCAGGGTCCTTGATTCATATCAACTCGTCGTTGAGGTCGATCGTGACATCAAATTTGCTTACGAAATCCCTTCCCAGGATGAATTGGTAGGATTCGTCCAAATTTTCCACCACCAGGAAGCTCATCCAAAGATGTCTTCCTCCAAGCTGCAGTGATATGATCGGAGTTCGTCCTGTCACATGGATTTCTCCCTGATTGGCAGCTGCCAGTCTGATATTGGTCGGTATCAGATTCGACCTGTCGAAGCCCATATCAGTCCATGTGCTGACAGGCATGACGCTGACCACTGCTCCAGTGTCTAACATCTCTTCTACGGAAAGTTGTCTGCCCTGCACATCCATCACATGTGCTGCCAGATCGGCTTCGCAACCTATGTGAACTGCGTCCTGTTCAAGCATGGCATTATGTCCGATTCGCCACACCTTGAGCTCTTCTCGACCAATATATATCTGGCCTACTTGGTCACTTGTATCAGTCAAGTGAGCCTTCGTGTAGATGTTAATGTCGTCCACATTTATCAGAATTTACTCTCCATTTACTCTCATTAGTATTGGACCTCCTGTCGTGAGCAGCGCTCGCACTGCCCTGGAGACGAACTTGGGATCCTTCTCCTTGAGGTAGTCCGCATATATGTTCAGGTGTACCAGCGTGATCTCGGACGGTTCACTCAAGTTCTTGACCACCTGGTTTCCTGCGACCGAAACAATGGACATTATCTTTGTTCCTTCTTTCGTCATGCCAAAGGTTTTACGCGATATAAAATTTAGCTTTAGTCCCTGTTTCCTGGGTTCCTGTTTGCCCTCTTCTTTCGTTGTTTTCCCCAGAATGTGAATTTTTTCTCGGAGATGTGTAATTTCTAGTTCCGAGCTTACCCACTGCTCAACTTCTTTCGTGGCTAGCTTCTGCTGGACATTCTGAAATGCTGTCCGTGCCGCTAAGCCATAATACACCTTGAGCAGGCCGGCGGACTCCCCCTCCAGGCTCGAGGCTATCGCCTCATCAAGCAAGTTCTCCATCTTCTTAGTCATAAATGTGCTCGGTGTCGCCTCATTCTTCCGCGACTCGGCTTCGTTCATCAGATGTTCTCGGCTGGCTTTGACGCCCAAAAGCGCCTCCTCATGGCGGGGATGTTTCGCGTCCACCATCGCATCCCAAAATTGAGTGCAATCCGACTTGAAGTGACCCTCCAAATTGTAGAAGAAGCGCCTTAGTCCATACTTCATTATGAGTCCTCTCACGTACTCTTCGTGGTCCTCGTCGGTCGCATCAACGTCGCCGAGAAAGTAGCCTATCGCTTTCATGTTCTGTTTGTAAGTGGAAAAGCGGAAACATGATGGTCCATCGAACCACAATTCGCACAAGACCTCCTTTTATCCATATCGTCCCGAGGTCTATACCAACTGGAGTTCGCATCAGTGCTCAATCCGTTGTAGTGGACATAATTGCTGTAACGATTTTGCGCTCTCTGTTTTATGAGCAATTACTAACGCGACTTCATGCGCAAATCATCGGGCGTGGGCACCTGATCCAGCGATGGGGTGAAGTGGGTGGCCAACATGGTCACTAGCTCATCACTTTTAACTCCATCCATGAACTTCGAGGCGATTGCCAAGTTTCGCTCCGATATTCTCTCATCGGGATTGCTCCTCCTTCTGAGCAACTCAAGGGCATCCAAAAACTTGTCTATGGATTCGTCATCTATTTGACGCCTCTTCTCAAACTTCACCATAGCTTGATGCCCTTTTCACCAGAGCCGAAACGATTTAGCAAGATGTTGAATATCTTGCGAGCGCTGTCTTGTTCATAAGTTCTTTTCGCCATTACACATATTAGGGCGGTACCCTCTAGGTTGCTTGTCAATGCGCTGCATTCCTGTTTCTTTGAGAGATTATCTTCTTCAAAATGCAACTTCATCACCTCTATCCAAGTATCGATGCAGACATCTGCCTCGTCCTTGTATGACTTCGGCTTTTTGAGTGTCCTCCTTGACCTCTCTCCTCTCTCCCGGTTGAATTCGAGAGCTTGGTGATGAATGTTTCAAGAGATCTATTCAGAGGCTCAAACATCGAGGCATACATTGTTGTGTCCTGCGAGACTGTAGTCAGTCTGATTTGTTGCACAGTGGGCAATCGTGTCTCCGGGGTGGCATCCACTTCTGGCGGAACTGGGTTTGTCCAACCTGGCCTCGATGGGGCTGCCCTGGGTCGCTCTTTGTGATTAGATTCGTAATTTGTTCTCGACCTTGGCTGGGCCCCGGCATAGCTGCGGGCTCCGTCTCCATCATTTGTCTTGCGTGAGAGCTCCCTTGGGGGAAACGCTCCTCCCGATTACCCTCGTCTAAAATCTCGTCAAGCTTCCGCATCATCAGGTCAGATTTGGCAACCAACATTTTCTCCAGGCTAGTCATCGTATGAGCATAGGTATTGTCGTGATCGTTCAACAGTCACTCGATCTCTCTTGACATCCTAATTTCTCTTTCTTTTGACTCCTTCGTAGCTTGAGCCAAGCTCTCCGCTAGGCTTTGATCGTTGTTCCGAATCAATTGGGCCTGATCGACTCTCGAATCTGACTTTACCTCTGTTAGCTCATCTCGTAGTTTCTCTTGACCCTGGTGAGCTCTCTATTCGACTCGATCTATTCTCTTAGTCATGTCTCGTCGCAACTCTTTAAGGCCCGTCATTACATAAGCAAACATGTCACTTATATCGCCAGCCGCCCCTGATACCGGGGTGAGACTCAGAGAAGATGAGGTCAACTGAAGTTGTACCATGGTACTTGATGACACGCCGCCCTTCTTCGTGCCCATCGACATCATCAAGCTGTCAAACGTCGAGGATACTCCTACGGTTATCCCATCAGACATCGGCCTGGTCGGCGAGTTGGACAATGCTTTCTTGCTCTTATCATTCCCTATGCTCGGCGTGAAGTCCACATCCGAATGAGCTAGCTCCGGATGATCAAAACTGGAAGATCAAACCTCAGTTTGGAGTGACACCATGCGCTCATCATACAAAGACTTCCAGCTTTTCTTGGCTTTCGAACTCGTTTATTCCTCCCTCGGGCTTATACTCGACATCATCGCATTCTTGCTCTGCTTGACTAGAGATGATTGTTCCTTTCTCCACGTGTTACTCTTAGTCTCTGATTTGGACATTCCCCTGAACAATAGTTCTTCTCGTGGATCGACCTCGGAACGCTCCGAGGCCTCCTCCGTTCTTTCGACTTCCTCCCGTTCAAAGTCCTCGCCTGGCTCTTCCAGGTTCGCGTGATGGTGGTAGTCGGGTCGTATCAGCGATTGCTCCCCTTCCTCGAAGGGGTCCCTAAGCGTCTCGCTCGCTGGTCCCGCCTCAACACTTCGCCCTTGATTGCCATCGAGGTTCTTGTCGCTTCCCAGTCTCATTCCCTTCACTGAAAGACCAGCTTGATCTTTAGTCGCTCCGTCGTCAGCAAAAACGTCGGAAACGCTGCTAAACGAAGATTGGCTACGCCTTGTTTTAAACTTTCGCGTGCTTCCCGTGCTCAGCCTGGGAACCAATGTCGTCAATCCTAACGAGTCTCTACGCTGCATGTTTTGTAATAAATCGTAATATTGGTACAAATTGACGACATTGCACACGTACCGTAAATATGTTTGAAGTAATTTGCTTAACGCTGCCTACTCGGCTTCCTCAATATCAAAAATGTTCCTTGGATCTCTTAGTGATGATACTAGTGACTCTGCTAAAGTTACACAGGGCTTGCTAAGTGTTAGAATAATGCTAACTCCACCCAATTACCTAGTATAACAGTATCACAAAATTTTCCCAAGATATAACCAAAACACAAAACATAATTGATAATCAGATAAGAATATCATATAAGTGACAGCGACCTTTCGTTCAGTATTAATTTTACCGCCACACTCGTATCAAATCACTGCTTTGTTAAAATCAAACAATTTTTTGTAAAAGAGCAGTGATGATTCAGGAATAGATATATAAAATTTAATCTTAGAGAAAAAGACTTCCCTCGAATGGAACACTCCAAACGAACGAAGTCAAGGACAGTATCTTCTCAAGTAAGTGTGTCTTGCCTAATACACTCACCGAGGTCTTCTTCTCGGATTGCCCGAGCTTTCCTATTAAGTAGCTCAAGGCAACCACACAACCAAAATAACAATCTTAAAAATATTTTGTTCGTGTACTTCTGATGAACCCGATCTAGAATCCAAAGTTGATCACGAGTTTCCGGGTCAAATGGGCTCCTATTTTCCTAATATGCACGCCCGTTGGTAGTTGAACTTTTATTCCGACTCTACATGGATATTTTAGTTGTTCAAATTTCCCCGGAAGGTACCCCTATGTTTTCGATAAGAAGGGTTGTTAAGTGACTTAGGTCACTCCGGAGGGTTACTTCGGAGGGTTGTTAAGACACTAAGCTTACTCCGGAGGGTTACTTCGGAGGGTACCTTAGTCACCTAAGTGACTTCGGAGGGTCCCCTTAAACTCACTAAGGAGGATCAATAAGAGGCTTGATACGCTCCGGAGGGTTACTTCGAGGGTTCCTTCAAAATTTTTCAATTCTCACTTAGAAAGGTCTCCAACTAGTCTCAGAAAGTGTCAAAATAAGTTCTCTCGAGGGTTTCGTGGAAAATTTAGGGTGGTTGCTAAGGGGCTTAGCTGACTCCGGAGGGTTACTTCAGAGGGCTCCCCAAAAATCAAGAAAACGGATTATTTTACCGCAATGAAGGTTCCGATTGAGGTATAACTGACTTAAAACTAGGCTGACTGACTCGGTCAACTTTCCCAGTATGATAAAAAGGTGATTTTAAAAAAGTTTCTGCCGCGCGGAGGGTTCCCTCAAATTTGGACCCTCCGAACCAACAAATTCTAAAAAATTTTACTTTCCTGAGATTGTCAACCCAAAAATGGTTGCGGTCCAGGAAAGTGAAAAAAAACGTCGACTTATGGTACCAAAAATATTCCGATCGGTTGGCTAGTATTTGAGAAAAGGCCAAAAACACGTTTGTCAAATCGGACTTTTTTACCACTTATATAGGTTCTCAGAGATTTTTTCCGCAATTCTTACTGAAAGTGCCTAAAAATAATTGAAACGAGCGTTGTAGCCCCGTACTGCACTGGAACAATGCAAAAAAATTGGACCAAAATTGGTTTAAAAACAAAAATTTGGCCAAAAACTATCAAATTTGGAACCTCCGACTCCTTCCTTTTCCTATCTCTAAGTTGTTAGTTCTATCCACGGATCTATTCGGATGGTAACTCAAAAATCTCTCTAGCATTTTAAATTTCTTTTTGCTCTAACTCTAAAAACTCAAAATTTCGATCCTCAAAACAGATTGACGAAATTCGGAAAATTATTAAAATTTTGATCGAAAAAGTTGTTTTTTCTCCGCGCTTCTACTACTAGGTCTTTCTCCGCGCAGTTTTTTTAGTTAGGGGTATCGAACTACGTAGTAACTCACGGTACAGAAGCTTTTTAGTGTTCGGAAAAACTCGGATATCCAAAGGTTTGGGGGTCAACATTTGGTCGGAAATCAGTGTTTTTCGACAAAATTGGGTGCTTCTTGGGTTCAAATAGGAGATAAGTAATATATAATAAGGATAACAGTGTATTAGTAGACGTTAATCAATATTACTATGCCCTCCTTTGCACCAAAATACCCGAATTAAGACACTCGGAAATTCGCATTCGATGGAGGGTGCATTCGGACCGCGCCAATTTGTGCCCCCACCTCTTAAGTATTAACGATACCCGAACGATACTAAAATTGTATCAACGATACCCAACAGTCGTTGAGGATGTTGTCACTGATGCACATGTTGAGTCTGGAACACGTCGGTCAGCTTGCCACTCTACCTTCCGGTCACCGGCAAAATCAACATTAACGTGCTTAAATACTCAAACAACACTCAAAGGAGGGTACCTAACCCACCACCAAACACTCAATCTTTCGGTCAGAAATGATATAAATCAATCTGAAACAAAAACAAATAGGAAGGTCAGATCACATCTCGTCGGGAAACAACATAAAAATTGTCACTTTATGTTTTTTTTTTACTGTTTTTGGTCTTTTTTGGATTTTTTACTGTTTTTTGTTCTTTCTTGTTTTTAAGTAAAATTGGTTTGGGCTTTTCTGGTTTATACACTTTTTTGTCGGTTTTACGCTTTCTCTTCAATTGTTTTTGGTCCCGGGACTTTGGGACAAGCGGGCTCATGACTTCCCACCTAGCCGTCCGGCCCCCCGAATTTTTGGTCTTAACTAAGTTAAAAAGCTAAATAGTACTAGGCGGAGGGTCGGCACGTTACCCCTAGTACAACAAAGGTCATTAAGGCCTCTAACTCGGGCATACTAATACCAGTGTTAGCTTAAAAAATTATGGCATCAGAGTAGCTAAAAATTCAGTTCTTTACAGGCCTTCACCATATATTTTCTCTTGTGGGCCGAGCCTCCAATTCCGTGCTTTCTCTGTAATGAAGTCATTATTACTCCCAATTCGTGGCACGGGAGGGTACTGCTCTTTACTCCTTCCCCACTGAAGCCTCCGTTCCCTCTGTTGTCTCTAATTAGCTGTATTATCGTGCGCGATCGTCACAATAAGAGGCTTCGTTTTTCTTTTATCTTTCTGGCCATCTGTCTCTTGTTAATTCGGCTGTTGTTCTGTTTTCTTTCACTTTTTTAGCCAATAATGGTCATTTCCCGGATTTCTCAGAAATGTTCCTTGACCAATCGAAAAAATGAAAATTAAAAATTCCAGAATATTTCAGCCTCCTTTTCAATCACTAAGGCCTCTAATGCTATTTTCTTGTTGCGCCGGAAGGTTCCGCTGTGCCAGTCCGGCAGAATGGCACAATTAAAACCTATCTGCTTGACTCGTGTTCCCCTTTTATCTAGCTCAAGACTTTTATGTCCCCTAACTCAAGACCCTCACTTCCATCCAAAGCTCAGGCGATACTCAAGTAAAACTTCTGGTATAGATGTACATTATTTCCGTTTCTGCAAAGACCACGTGTAGGATAGCGTATAGTTCCCTAGGTTTCAATCTGCCCCTGTTCGGACCGTAGACCGACATTGAAACCTCTCGTATCCCTTTTTTTACCAGGAATCGCCTCAACCTTGCCAATATCATATGCTCGGGGTCTATCATGTTTCTCTCACTGACTCTCGTCACCAAAAAGCACAGGTATTGAAGGGGAACTTGTGAAACTGAAGGAGGGAGTGCTGCCATTCCCCCCAACCCTGGTTTTTGCCTGAACAGAAACGTCACGTTCTGGTATTCTCTTTTGAAGTCGGCTTTCAGTCTAGTATTGAAGGTCATGTCCGCTGTTTTGCAGATCGCGCTGGTCTTATCTGATAAGATGTAGTCGCTGTCTGTGATCAAGATGTTCTGCGAAAACTCATTCGGAATCTGGAACTTAGTCTTGAAATTTCCTCCAACAGTCGTTGTGGATGTTGTCCCTGATGCACATGTTGAGTCTGGAACACGTCGGTCAGCTTGCCACTCTACCCTCCGGTCACCGGCAAAATCACCATTAACGTGCTTAAATACTCAAACAACACTCAAAGGAGGGTACCTAACCCACCACCAAACATTCAATCTTTCGGTCAGAAAAGATATAAATCAATCTGGAACAAAAACTAAGAGGAAGATCAGATCACATCTCGTCGGGAAACAACATATAAATTGTCACTTTATCTTTTTTTTTCTACTGTTTTTGGTCTTTTTTGGATTTTTTACTGTTTTTTGTTCTTTCTTGTTTTTAAGTAAAATTGGTTTGGGCTTTTCTGGGTTATACAATTTTTTGTCGGTTTTACGCTTTCTCTTCAATTGTTTTTGATCCTGGGACTTTGGGACAAGCGGGCTCATGACTTCCCACCTAGCCGTCCGGCCCCCCGAATTTTTGGTCTTAACCAAGTTAAAAAGCTAAATAGTACTAGGCGGAGGGTCGGCACGTTACCCCTAGTACAACAAAGGTCATTAAGGCCTCTTACTCGGGCATACTAATACCGGTTTTAGCTCAAAAGTTTATGGCATCAGAGTAGCTAAAAATTCAGTTCTTTACAGTCCTTCACCATATATTTTCTCTTGTGGACCGAGCCTCCAATTCCGTGCTTTTTCTGTAATGAAGTCATTATTACTCCCAATTCGTGGCACGGGAGGGTACTGCTCTTCACTCCTTCCCCACTGAAGCCTTCGTTCCCTCTGTTGTCTCTAATTAGCTGTCTTATCGTGCGCGATCGTCACAATAAGAGGCTTCGTTTTTCTTTTATCTTTCTGGCCATCTGTCTCTTGTTAATTCGGCTGTTGTTCTGTTTTCTTTCACTTTTTTAGCCAATAATGGCCATTTCCCGGATTTCTCAGAAATGTTCCTTGGCCAATCGAAAAATTGAACATTAAAAATTCCAGAATATTTCAGCCTCTTTTTCAATTAATAAGGCCTCTAATGCTATTTTCTTGTTGCGCCGGAAGGTTCCGCTGTGCCAGTCCGGCAGAATGGCACAATTAAAACCTATCTGCTTGACTCGTGTTCCCCTTTTATCTAGCTCAAGACCTTTATGTCCCCTAACTCAAGACCCTCACTTCCATCCAAAGCTCAGGCGAAACTCAAGTAAAACTTCTGGTATAGATGTACATTATTTCCGTTTCTGCAAAGAACACGTGTAGGATAGCGTGTAGTTCCCTAGAGTTCAATCTGCCCCTGTTCGGACCGTAGACCGACATTGAAACCTCTCGTATCCCTTTTTTTTACCAGGAATCGCCTCAACCTTGCCAATATCATATGCTCGGGGTCTATCATGTTTCTCTCACTGACTCTCGTCACCAAAAAGCACAGGTATTGAAGGGGAACTTGTGAAACTGAAGGAGGGAGTGCTGCCATTCCCCCCAACCCTGGTTTTTGCCTGAACAGAAACGTCACGTTCTGGTATTCTCTTTTGAAGTCGGCTTTCAGTCTAGTATTGAAGGTCATGTCCGCTGTTTTGCAGATCGCGCTGGTCTTATCTGACAAGATGTAGTCGCTGTCTGTGATCAAGATGTTCTGCGAAAACTCATTCGGAATCTGGAACTTAGTCTTGAAATTTCCTCCAACAGTCGTTGTGGATGTTGTCCCTGATGCACATGTTGAGTCTGGAACACGTCGGTCAGCTTGCCACTCTACCCTCCGGTCACCGGCAAAATCACCATTAACGTGCTTAAATACTCAAACAACACTCAAAGGAGGGTACCTAACCCACCACCAAACATTCAATCTTTCGGTCAGAAAAGATATAAATCAATCTGGAACAAAAACTAATAGGAAGATCAGATCACATCTCGTCGGGAAACAACATATAAATTGTCACTTTATGTTTTTTTTCTACTGTTTTTGGTCTTTTTTGGATTTTTTACTGTTTTTTGTTCTTTCTTGTTTTTAAGTAAAATTGGTTTGGGCTTTTCTGGGTTATACAATTTTTTTGTCGGTTTTACGCTTTCTCTTCAATTGTTTTTGGTCCCGGGACTTTGGGACAAGCGGGCTCATGACTTCCCACCTAGCCATCCGGCCCCCCGAATTTTTGGTCCTAACCAAGTTAAAAAGCCAAATAGTACTAGGCGGAGGGTCGGCACGTTACCCCTAGTACAACAAAGGTCATTAAGGCCTCTTACTCGGGTATACTAATACCGGTGTTAGCTCAAAAGTTTATGGCATCAGAGTAGCTAAAAATTCAGTTCTTTACAGTCCTTCACCATATATTTTCTCTTGTGGACCGAGCCTCCAATTCCATGCTTTTTCTGTAATGAAGTCATTATTACTCCCAATTCGTGGCATGGGAGGGTACTGCTCTTCACTCCTTCCCCACTGAAGCCTTCGTTCCCTCTGTTGTCTCTAATTAGCTGTCTTATCGTGCGCGATCGTCACAATAAGAGGCTTCGTTTTTCTTTTATCTTTCTGGCCATCTGTCTCTTGTTAATTCGGCTGTTGTTCTGTTTTCTTTCACTTTTTTAGCCAATAATGGCCATTTCCCGGATTTCTCAGAAATGTTCCTTGGCCAATCGAAAAATTGGACATTAAAAATTCCAGAATATTTCCGCCTCCTTTTCAATCACTAAGGCCTCTAATGCTATTTTCTTGTTGCGCCGGAAGGTTCCGCTGTGCCAGTCCGGCAGAATGGCACAATTAAAACCTATCTGCTTGACTCGTGTTCCCCTTTTATCTAGCTCAAGACCTTTATGTCCCCTAACTCAAGACCCTCACTTCCATCCAAAGCTCAGGCGAAACTCAAGTAAAACTTCCCTCTATAGATGTACATTTTTTCCGTTTCTGCAAAGACCACGTGTAGGATAGCGTATAGTTCCCTAGGGTTCAATCTGCCCCTGTTCGGACCGTATACCGACATTGAAACCTCTCGTATCCCTCTTTTTACCAGGAATCGCCTCAACCTTGCCAATATCATATGCTCGGGGTCTATCATGTTTCTCTCACTGACTCTCGTCACCAAAAAGCACAGGTATTGACGGGGAACTTGTGAAACTGAAGGAGGGAGTCGTGCCATTCCCCCCAACCCTGGTTTTTGCCTGAACAGAAACGTCACGTTCTGGTATTCTCTTTTGAAGTCGGCTTTCAGTCTAGTATTGAAGGTCATGTCCGCTGTTTTGCAGATCGCGCTGGTCTTATCTGACAAGATGTAGTCGCTGTCTGTGATCAAGATGTTCTGCGAATACTCATTAGGAATCTCGAACTTAGTCTTGAAATTTCTTCCAATGGTAGGCTCAGCTCCCTCCTGATCCAGCTCCAGGCCGTTGCTCCCTCTCACTTCCCTGAGCTTCTTTATCAATAAATTTTTCGTGTGGTTAAGTCCTACTCCCACTCCCCGGACAAAAATGTTTATCGATGTCTCCGTCAATGGTAGGTGGTTCAAGTTATCCGGTGTTATTTCCAGTGGCCGGTCAGTGGCTGCCCAACCGATCAACGGGTTCTCAGTTTTCACATGCTTCTTTGCAGATACGTCGACTTGCTGGATAATTTGCGCCTCATTCTCGTCAGCCTCAAGGTTATGGATCCACTCCAGTATCCACAGATTTGTGTTTTCCCTTCTTTCAATCTCGCTTTGTTCTAGGTCCATTTCTTTTTCTGGCGTGGTGTGATCTTCTTGCAAGGAGTGCTCACTGTCCTTTATGATCTGCCACTCCTCATTGGCTACCAGCTCACCCACGGTCACCAACTCTTCTCCTATCTCTTCAGGCTGCATCTTGTCGATCAAGAAGTCATCACCATTACCTGTTGTATCCCATGCCTGTCTTCTTACGCCCACCTTTTCTGGTTTCTTTCCCCATTTGTAAATCTGGTTCCGTCCATTTTGGTACCTCGTTTTGCTCTGGATCATTCCAATCTTCCTCGGCGAAAAACCCTTCGTCCAAATGTACTTCTTTTCTTTCGTTGTCATCGATGCTCACGTGCTCGTTGCCATTATTCTTCTCTATGGTGCCTTTCTTGTTCACCTCACATGCCGGTTCTACCAGTAGATAGTCGAATCCTTCCATGTTCTGTGGTACGCACCAATCTTCCGGTGATGGGACGTGAGGTTTCAGATTTTCGTAGTGAGGGATAGAACTGACCCTGCTGGTGCACTTCCGCTATCAAAAACGGCTCTCTCCATTTCTTCAGTAGCTTCTTTGTCCCTTCTGGAGGTATGATGTCCCACAGCGTACGGCTTCGCTTGAAGTATTTTGTCGTCGTACTTTTTCCGATGTCTCATCTGTGCCTGTGCTGTATTCCTTCTGCACAGGTAGTTCAATTCCCATTGTCTCCTGACTGCTTCCTTCACATATGCCTGAGGCGACGTCTTATTTCCCTCATATTCCGAATAGAAGAAGGTCAGGGGCATCGCTCTCTCTCTATTTACTAACATGTTGAAGGGACCGATCCCCGTTGTCGATGTTGTGTGCTATTATACGGCCCTACCACCTGCGGCAGATATTTGTCCCAGTCAGTCACATATCTCGAGCAATAAACCCTGAGCATATTCACTAGTGTTCTGCTCTGTCTCTCCGCTAATCCATTCGATTGTGGATGGTAGGTCGTTGAATGAGCCTGTGCATTGTGGGATTTTTTCATTAAATCTTTTGTGAGATCCCCCACGAATGCCTTCCTATTGTACGATTGGAATATCAACGGATAAGCATATCGTGATATCCAGTGCAATATCAAGTGATCACAAGTTTCTTCCGCCGAGGCCGTTTGACATGGTACAGCTTCTCCCAGTTTTGTAAAATGAGCTATGATTACCAGAATCTGGTTATATCCCGACTCTTTCATGCAGATTGTCTGATGGTCTATCTGTACGACCTCTGGCTTTCCACAGAATTAAGAAGGAAGTTCATTTTCCTGAGAACCTTCACATTTAAGCACGACAGATAAGCGTTCACCCATCTTTCACAAGCCTCCCTCAACCCTGGCCAATCAAACCTGTGTAGTATTCTTTGCTGTACCTTGTCTATCCCTTGATGTCCCATCTGGTCATGCGATCTGAAGAACACTTCCGTTTGGTATAACTGAGGTAGTATGATGAGGTTATGCTTGTGCAGTATTTTTTCTTCGTCTTTTCTCCTTCAAGCTACCACGCCATCAGCTGTGTGATAGAGTAAGTGCCTTCTCTCTTTGTTGAACTGGCTCAAGATCTTGAAACTATCCTCTTCCAGGTCTCCCTTCTCTTTCATTCCCCTCCAAATCCGTTTTGAGAGGTTGCTCGTCTTTTTGTGATTCTTCTGGTCCCTTATCAGATACGACAGCCTGTATCTCGCTTTGACATGTTCCTTTAATGCCACCATTTGACCTTTCAGTTCTCCGGGATTGTGGATGTCGTCTTTAAGCTTCGCACAAACTATCCTTCCCAAGACCTCCCTGCCGTCCTCTGGTTCCAGATTCGTCCTGATGTTCGAATTGCATGATAGCTCCCTGAATGGTTTTCTTAATACTGCTATGTTCTCAAGCTCCTCCCCTCCACACGCTTCATGGTGTTCCAGGTTGTAAGTCCCTGACGAAGGGTCTGTTTGCAACTCTCTGAAATGGTATCTCATTTTTTCTTCAGCTAATATTGTGCAAAGACTGTCTTGCTCATCATCACTCTCCTCCGAACCATCATCCCATTCTTCCGACTCCCCGGACATATTCTCTTCCTCACCATCTCTTTCTGGGGTTCTCCGGGGTTCTCTCGACTAAGGTTCGCACAACCTCCTTATTCTCTGGCTCCCTGTTTTACATTTTTCACTTCCCCCCTTTTCAATAGGGTGACTTCCGCTCTGTCTTTACCGCTTTCCAAGACCACAGGTTTGTCGTCTGCCAGTCTCTCCAGTAGTCTCCTTAAACCCTCTCCTATCGGCATCTTTCCTGTTTCCACTTCGTCCAGGTCGTAGCCTTTTGCCTTCAGCGTTTCCCTCACTATCTTGGACTTCAGCCTTATTTCCATCGGTATCCTTGTATTTCTTTTGAGAATTTCTTTTGCTTTATGTTCAGTTGGTATTTCGGGATGGTCCTCTATCGGTTTTCCTTACTTATCGAGCCATCTCGGGAGCGGTGGGCTGTCATATGTTTCCTTATCCATAAAAGAAAAACCATCTTTGATCTCCGGTCTATCAGCCTCCCTTTGCTCGTGTCTCTCGTAGAATTCCGTCTTTTTGCTCAAATTGTCGGCATTTTGGTGCTTGTTCCTCGTTTTGTGTTCAATGATCATGTTGTAACCATCCAGCCGCACTATTTATCTCCCGATGTAACTCTGGTCCATTGAGTACGTTTTCAACCAGTTAAGTGCTCTGTTGTCGACCCGTAGCTTGAATGGTTCGCTACCCAGGTATGTCCTGTATTTTTCCACAAAAGTGACGACCGCAAACATTTCCGCTTTGGGTGCCCCGTACTTCGTTTCCGTATCACTGAAGACCTTGCTCCCGTAGGCGATCGGTCTCAACACTTTCCTCCCGTTCCACTCCTGTTCTTGATGGAGTATGCCAGAGATCGCTACTACCGATGCATCCGTATCCAGAACGTACATCCCTTTTTCCGTTGACATGCCTAGCACAGGTGCTTCACACAGTTATTTCTTTCTTCTTTGAAGTGACTCTTCTGCCGCGCTAATCCATAAAAATTTCTTGCCGTTGTGCCTCATGAGTTGTTGCACTGAATATACTTTATCGCATAGCCCTTGATGAACTCCCTGTAGTAATTCACAAAACCCAAGAAGCTCATCAATTGGTGTTCCGTTTTTGGCAATTTCCAAGTCAATACTGCCTTTACCGCGTCTGGGTCTGGTCTAATGCCATGTTTATCCACCATTCTCACTGCTCTCAGTCCTTGCATTTCAGTCCTGCTCTCTTTATGCAAGCGAACACCTCGTCTAGTCAATGTGGTCATCCAGGGTAGGTTTTGCAGTGTATCAATCACCTTGTCATCTACGTAGCACATTACCAAATTGCCATATTTCTTCGTTACATTTGTCAGTGCTTGTGCCATCCGTCGTTGGAACGTGGCTGTCGCATTGCAAACGCCAAAGGGCATCCTTTTCCATTGCAACAACCCCAGCTCGCAAGCAAATCCCGTCTTGTCCCGGTCTTGTTTCCTCAGTCGTACCTGCCAAACAGCCGACCCTATTACAAGATTTGTGAAAAATTTAGCGTCTCCTAATTTCGAATGACTCTCATCTCTGCTAGGTATGGGAAAGGCATCCTTCACCGTGACGTAGTTCAGATATCGAAAGTCACAACAAAACATAATTTGGTCTCCTTTCTTTTTAGCCATCACTACTCCACACGCCCACGGTGATTTTGATGGTTCTATCATGTCATACTCTACTAGGGTCTCTATCTCTTTTGTACGTGCATCCGATTTGTTAGGGGTCATGCGCCTCGCCCCCTCCCTTTGCGGTACCGCCGACTCCCCTATCTCTATTGCAAAATAACAGCATCCGATGTCTGCCTTGTGTTTCAAAAAAACCTCCTGATTCCTATCTAGAACATCCTTGATATCTTCAAGCTGTTCGTCTGTTACTTTTCCCCTTAAGTGTTTAATTTCTGGTAATACTGATTTATCCATTTCCAATTCCTCTGGTGAGGGTCTTTCTGGAAAATTCGAACAGCTCGAAAGTCCGTCACCTGTCTCTTCACAAGACCTGATGAACATTTTATTTTCCTCAATCTTCTCAATTTACAAATCTTATCTCTATGATTTGGGCAATCAAGAACTTCAATTTTTTTTTCACAGTTTCAATCATTTTATATATAGTTGTCACGGGAAGTGTGTATCCCGGCTTCCTCCCCCCTTGATTGTGATTGGTATTATAAGAGTATTCAACAAGACACTGACGCAGTGGCCACTCTTGGTTATCGAGAAGGGTCTTCCTAAATCAGCAGCACTTTTACAGTTTGGATTCGGTACTATACACACTTGTTTGTTGTTACTTAGTTCATTATAGTGCCTCATCCGTAAACTTACTAATGCCACCAAATTCGCTGCCAGCCTTACCCTCCTACTCAAGAAAACTGGAGCCTTATTTTCATTCACCATTATCAAAGTTACCGGTTAAATTACGTACTTCATTTCCGGGTTTCGAATCCTGATCAATTGCATTGTTAAGATCAGTTGTTACATCGAAATTCCTGACAAAATTTCTGCCTAAAATGAGTCGGTCAGACTCATCAAGATTCTTCACCACCAGAAAATTCATACACAAGTTGCGTTCCCCAGATTTAGGGCTATTATTGGTGTCCTGCCTAGAACACAAAGCGCCCCCTTGTTTGCTGCTGACAGCCGTATTCTTGATTCAATCAAGTCATCTTTGTCGAATCCCATTCTTCTCCAAATTTCAATAGGTATTACACTCAAGACGCAAGACGTCTCCTGTGTCCAACCACCCACGCAGTTGCGTATTCTTCCCGCTTATGTCCAGTACATGTGCAGATACGTCTGCTTCCATTCACACATTCATGGCATCTTCTTCTAGCATAGCACAACGCCCAATGGATCTCACTTTTAGTTCCTCTCTGTCAACATAGATTTGTCCGGCTAGATCCTCGTCACATGTTATCATCGTCTTTGTATAGATGTTTATTCCATCTATGTTCAACATGACCTCATGTGGACCATAGGCTTCCGTGTATCTGTTGCCAATGCAAATTCATTTGCCACCGCCTTTCGTGAGTAATGCTCTTAGTGCTCTAGAAGGGGTCTGCGGGCTTATTGTTCTCAAGTAATCCGCATATACAACAATGTGCATTAATGATTGATCACTCGGTTCACTCAGGTTCCTCGTTACTTCATGACCACCCACTGTGATTATTGACATGATTCTCGCTCGCTCCAATCTTTGTGATACCAAATGGTTTGCCGGTCACCATCTTCAAGGTATTGCAATTACTCCTGTTCACTAAGCTTTCTCCGATCTCTGGTTCTGGCCTCGTCGTGGAGAATGTAACATTCATTGTTTGTTTTTCTATTTCCTGTTTTAGCCATTGCTCGATTTTTTTGGTCGTCAAGTCTTGCCTCACTCTGTTGATAGCCTCTGCAGCTGCTTTTTCATAGTTTATCTCCAGTGGACTCCTTGTCTCGGCCCCCGCGGCATCTTTGACTGGTGTTACGGCTTTTACTGTCTTGGTTGATAACTCACCACTTGCTGGCTCTTTGTTCTGCAAGTCATTTTCAGCTTGTCTGTTCCTGGTGTTCTGCACCGCTGCCAGTGCCAAGTTATCTTTTGGGTGACCTTGATTCTTCACTGTCTTCCAAAACAGGGGACAGTCCATCCTGCAATGGCCCTCTTGGTTGCAGAAAAAACACCTCGCGCCTATTTTGATGATCAAGCCACTGTAAAACTCGTGTTCTTCCGTTTGACTCATGTCTGCTTCGTCTGGCGCATCTACCAAGCTTTTCATGCCTTGTTTGTATGTTCTGCAATCCGCTACATGATGATCCGCCAATCCGCAGTTTGCACATGACCTTCGTTTTTCCATGTTGTCTCTAGGTTTGTACCATGACGACCTTTGTTGTTCGCCTCCCCGTGCATGTTTCTGCTTTGCGAGAACGAGTACTTCTTTGGTTTCATTATCTTATACTCTCTTGACTTTTGTCTCATCTCCTCTGGGGTTGGTGCATTATCCTTCGATAGCGTATATTACGTTGCCAACATCGTTCTCAAGTCGTCACTTCTCACTCCGTCGTTAAACTTTGAAGCGATGCTAAAGTTTCTTCTGTTTGTGGATTTTTCTGGGTCGCTTCTCCTCCTCAAGCTCTCAAGATCATCCAGAAATCGATCAATCAACTCTTCATCTCTCTGTCTTCTTTTTTTGAAGTTCATCATCGCCTGATGACCCTTCATGCCTGATTCCAATCGATTCAACAGTATCTCAAAGATTTTGTCTGCAGTATCACGCTCCTCTTCCTTCTTTCCTACCACGAACTTCAGTGCTGTTTCCTCTAGGCTGCTTAGTATCGCCGTGCAGGCCTGCCTCTCATCGTTCAAGTTGTCGTCTTGTTCTAGATGTAGTCTCATTACTTCAACCCAGGTGTCAATGCAACAATCTGAATCGTCTTTGAATTCCTTAGGTTTCCTGAAGGTTTTTCTGGATTTGCCACTTCCTCTGTCACTTGAGTCAGTGTTCCTTGTTGCGAATGCTTCAAGCTTACTGTTCATCAATTCCCAAACACTCGCCCACGTCATGGCATCAGGTGGTACACACGCGTGTGTACTTGAGTCCTCTGGTGTCCTAGCCGAGTTTGAGGCTCCCCCTTCATAGCAGTCCTGGTCCATCCTGACCCCATGCAGCTATCAATCCGGGGTAATGGTGTACATTACCGTTTCTTTCGTTGTGGTTCTACGAAGTCGACTCTAGTTCCAAATGGCTTGTCCGTCACCAAGTTATCTTGAGTTATATTGTTTCTCAAGAGTGAATCAGTTTGGACTGTTTAGCTCCAGAACTTTCTGCTTGCTCTTTGTTCATTGTGTTCATCCTGGTTTCTAGTTTCCACAACTTTTCTACCACGGTGTCGTATCTCCTTTTCATCTCCTCCATATCTTTCTCGATATTTTTCTCTCGCTCTTTGTCAGTCGTTTCTACCTCGTCCGCAATCTCTTGTAGCTTTTCCTCCGTGGCCCTTGCCAGGACATAGTATTTGTCTAGGTTCTCATTCTTGGTGTGTCGTACTTTTCAGCTCTTGGCGGTCTTCCTCGCTGCATTTCAGCTTTTTGTCACTTTGTTCTAACTTTGCCATCAAGTGGCCAAGCTCAATTGAAGGTAGTTTGTTTATCTTGGTTATTCGTTGCTTCTTGTGTGACTTGCTCATTATCTTGTTTAGTTTCTGTCGTTATTGCGGAAACTGTCCCAAACGTTTTGCTTTTCTCGGTCGCTGCTACTACTTCCTCTAATTATTTCGGTTTCATTCCGACCATTGCTGCAAACCTCTCTGTGAACGACGTTCTCTAAATTTATGAATCGTCTTTTATCGTTTCCTGTGTGTTGTTAGTTGTTTCGTCTTGATTGCCGTTTGGTGATAACTCTATTGTTTTCTTCTCATGTGCTTCTACATTTGGCATGGGTGTTGAATTCGTCGTCTTTCGTTCCGCCCCCGTTCATACTTTGATCTGTTCTCTCAAGATCGGTTACCCTAGCCCATATAGTCGGTTCTTCCGATACTTTTTCTTTGGCCTTCTGTTCCTTATTGCTTCTTGTAATGACGCCATATTCACTGAATTTTTTTTCCTCATTTTTCTCAGATTTGTTGGTGTTAAATTCTATTGAGAAGAAGTTTGGTTTTTCTTAAGTCCTATAACCTTTCTTTCTGTTAGTGATGCTCTTGTCTTCTTCATGATTTTTCAAACAGTTTTCTTTATCTACATTTCTAATATATACAAGTTCCTAATGTAAAATCTAATTGAAATTATAAGAAAACATCCCTAATCGATTACTTATTAAAAACCAGTCGAGTTCGTTTCTCCAATAGTTGGAGACCTAAACTAAGTGTTGAGACCCTTTGATCAGGTCTTGGGACCCTTCGATCAGATCTTGGGATTGTTTGGTAGGGTCTTGAGACCCTTCGCTCTATTCCTGTGACCCTTCCGGTAGGGTCTTCGGAACCTTCGCTCTAGTGCTGGGACTCTTTGCTATTGCCCTGATACCCTTCCCCCAAGTTCTGGTATCCTCTGATAGGGTCTTGGGACCCTTCGGTGATGTCCTAGGACCCCCTGTACTGTCCTGGGACCCTTCGCTCAAGTGTTGGGACCTTTCGGTAGGGTCTTGAGATCATTCGGTATTGTCCTAGGACACTTCGGTACTGTACTGGAACCCTTCGCTCAAGTGTTGGTACCTTCCGGTAGGGTCTTGGGACCCTTCGCTCAAGTGTTGTTATCCTTAGGTAGGGTCTTGGGACCCTTCTGTACTGTCCTAGGACCATTCTCTCAAGTGTTGTGATCCTTAGGTAGGGTATTGGGACCCATTCGTACTGTCCTAGGACCCTTCTCTTGAGTGTAGTGATCCTTAGGTAGGATCTTGGGACCCTTCTGCACTGTCCTAGGACCCTTCTCTTGAGTGTTGTTATCCTTAGGTAGGGTCTTGGGACCCTTCGCTCAAGTGTTGCTATCCTTAGGTGGGTCTTGGGACCCTTATGTACTGTCCTAGGACCCTTCTCTCGAGTGTTGTAAATCGGGAGAGTCGGACTGAGAATGTTGTTAAAGTTTTTCTAAGATATGTGGACGAAATATTAAGAACTTTTAAGGGTGATCTTGGGGTAGTCCTCGAGGCTGTCAATAAATTGCATTCAAACTTACAGTTCACCATAGAAAAACTTGATAGAAACGGTAATTTGGCCTTTTTCGATTTAAATGTCAGTCAAGGTGGACTCAGGAAAAAGGTGATGTGGTTGGTACCAAAAACCCACTGATACAGGAACCATTCTAAATTTTAGAGGTTGCGCACCTTTGCAATACAAAAGAAACGTTTTTGTAGGGACGGACCATGGAGTTTTCAGAAGTACTTCAACATAGAAAAATTTCGACCGGGCATTGGAAAAAAATCGGAAAAAATGGATTGAAAACCAATATCCGAAGAATTGGTCGGACAGGGTGTTGTTTGAAACTCTAAACAAGACCATTGAGTGAAAGAAAACTTTGGACGAGACGGCATCACAACCGAGAAATGATAAATGATAAATGATTGAAAGACTCACCCCCCTTTTTACAATGCACAATCGAGGTAACCCATTTCAACTTTTAGCTGCAAAGGTTCGGCAAGTATCCGGGGCACAAGTAGTTTTTTTAACAAGAAAATTGAAAACATGCTTGCCATCCTTCAAACTTCTTTTGGTCGTGAACTTAGATCCAAAGTGGTGTATAAGCTTACATGTAGTGGATGTATCTCCACCTATATTGACCAGACAGTCCGACATCTAGCCACGAGAGTCGATGAACACCGCAAATGGGACTCCCCAGTTGGGAAACACTTGTTAGAAGGTAATAAGGAGGTAGGTGGTACTGCGGAGCTGAGTCATAGGTTATAGACCAAACAGCCAACACTCAGAAGCTACTCACACTAGAGGCTTTGCATATTTGGAGGGAGAGGCCGAGAATCAACACGCGCGATGAGTTCAGGAGCAGGGACTTAACACTTCAGTTATATCCATGTATAACATGGCTAAAATTCAAAAAAAATATGTCAGAATTTGAGAATTTTCCCAAATCGAAAAGTTATATCAATGAAAAAACATAAAACTAAAAAATCTTAGAGGTTTACAGGAAAATGTTATTAATGATTACGTATTTTATTAATTACATAATTACAGTAATTATGTGAAGCTAAAGAAGCGGATGAAGCTATTAGGCGAGCGGAAAGAGTTTCTTAAGTTTCGATCGTATTTTTCCAGAAAAACACTTTGCAAAAAGCAAAGGATTGCAGGCAAAAAATATAGAAGTTTCGGTATGCTAAATTAATTTTTAGAAGGTAAAAACCATAATTTGGATCCAACTTATCAATAACTTCCGAACACTTTTCCAACTAACTTTTTTTTCAATTAACAGTTCTTTTTGACAAGATTTGCCTATAGGGGAGCCCAAGTTTAGAATTTCAGCCTTGGATCTTATTTTTGTTTTTGGACATAAGTTTTGAAATTGACCATTAATTGTATTGTTATGCGTTCATGTGGTCTGTCCTAGAAAATATGGCTCCTTTTTTCTATATTTCTAAATCCATAGTCTTTTTCTGATTTCACTGTTTTAAGGTCTCGGATCACTATCTCGTAGTCGTCGGCTAGTGTTTCATCATCTAATTACCAAAGTTTTATTTTGGAATCAATATTTTTTACTAGCGTCTGTTTTGTTTCAGCAAAAAGCTGAGAGCCTCGGGATCACCCTGTTGTGTTCCGTCCTCCGACACAACGATGGAGTATCCGTAAAAAAGATAACTCGTTTTACTGTAGGCGCAATGACAACATTTGTACAACTTCGAGTGGTCCGAAAGAACGTGATTCAGCATAGTTTCTCTGTTCAGCGAAATGAAATCATTACTAAAATTTAATTTAAATAAAACTTGTCATTTTGTGTTGTCAACGTGCTCTCTCAAACTTCCAAAGAAGTGTGCGGCAATTTCAGCTCCTCGTTTATCACCACATCTTTCTTGAAAACTCCCAAAAAAATTTCTTCCTGTGCCTTGCTTCCTGTGCCTTTAGACGCGATGCGTCTGAGCGTGTTGCCGATGGCATTATGTCGCAAACCACCGTCAATTTTTACGAAGCCGAGAAGTTTTGCATCAAAAAAAAGAAAGGTCGTAGCTGTTCCCGTTATTCACCTTCACCAATAAGGTTTAGCTTAATGAGCGAATTCAAAAAAATTAGCCCCGCATTGCCGTTTGATTTACTAATAGGGTCATTAAAAAACTTGGGGAACAACCTTGTCCGGACCGGCTCGCTAACCATTTGGAACAGACATGATTTATTTGGACACCTCAAACTCGGTTACGGAAAAACTATTGACGTTTTCCGGGTTTGGGGCCTTTGTATCAGCTCTTTTTGGGTTTTTATAGTAAGGAATCGAAAAAGGTGCAATCTTGTCATCTGAAGCAGCCAGCTTTACTCCTCCCCTTATATTTACCTCATTATATTTGCTGCTGATTAGCTTTGTTATGATACTTAATACTCATGTTTGAATTCTATCAAATTAAAATTATTAAAACATTGTCAAACTGAAGATATAATTGCAAATAAACAAGTAGTGAAAATTGAAATCACGCCATGTTTTCGTATGTGTAAATACGATTAAATTTCATTTCAGCAGTGTAGAACTCATTCAGTTTTCTCTCCGACAGAAAATTCAAATCTTGATTTGCAAAATGTGCTATTCAAAGCCCATTTCAACTGCTTTTCTAAAGGCATTATTGAAGTCGCATTAGTTTGCTTTAAAAAAATTGGCTGCTTAGCCCTTGTCAATTTTCACAATTACTGCTGTTTGAGAAAGAACTGAAAAATTGGGTTAAAGAATCAGACCTATATATGTGCATTCAGTTTTCTTCACTGCGTATTGGTAATTTATAATAAGTTGGTCAGCTTCTACAATCTATTGAGTATTTTTCCGACAAAAAATAATCAATTCTGATTTTGATGCCTTCAAACTCATTTGATTTTTGTCAGAAAACTTGGTGAGTTCGAGCGAGGAAATTGTAACTGATTCAACGCATCATTTGAAGTTAGGGGTGATGCAAATATCATACAGTTGTTCATTTATGAGATTTTCGTCTGCTATACCATTGATATATAAAATAGTGGACCTAGTACCGTACCTTCTGGCACACTCTTTTAACTTAAATGCATTCAGAAAAAAGTGCATTCACTTTCACCCTTGAAAGGCGTTCATTGGGGACATCTTTATTTAAAATAGAATTTAAAGAAAAGGGTTTCCATTGTCGAAGATTCTCAACACTTTTTACCTCGAGTAAACAGCTAGCTGAACATTTTATGATGCTTTTTCTTTGACGCCAAAATTAGATTTGGCCGTTGTTAGAACTAGTATAATTTCATGTTCATGAAAAAAGCTCTTAGCGACAGGAGGAATTAAGATGTACATTGGAGTTAGGGTTAGGGTTAGGGTTAGAGGAATCCGGAAGGGTGTAGGAGAAGGTCTGTGAATACTGATTTTAACAACTCAGCATCCCGGAATGGCGTGAGTTGAATTTAAATCAACAATTTGTTCTTTTTCAGAACGGGTTTTGGGTTCAAAATATTGAAATTTTGATCCCTCCACATAACGCGGTTTTTGAGATATTGATATTTTTTGAAACGAAAAAAAGCGCTAAAGTAGTGAGTTACAGTGTAATGCGACTAATATAACTAGAGGAAATGGTTGAATTTAGTGAAGACGTTCTTAGTACTAATTGGGTACCGAAATCCAATATTTCGTGATTCTTGGAAAAACAAAACGCCACATATTAAGAAAATTTTTAAATGGTTTGAGTTAGTGTGTGAAACTGTTGTTCGGAAATAGTACACTAGTTATTCGACACATTTTAGAACCCGTCAGCCTACAACCTTTCTGGCCCTAGTGAAAACGAATTTATCGAGTTTGATTTAAGGGATTCATCAATCCGGAGGGTCCAATTAACATTGTTTTTGGCAAATTTTTTCAGCTGAAACATTTTTGATAAAATTTTTTGCCTCAAATTAGAAAAAAATAGGCTCTCTGAGCTCGGATCCATTTTTTATAGGTCAATAGGACACGAATTCCAGATGTCTTAGGCAGAACTCATAAGTTTGTAAATTGTTTGAATTTACACAAAAGACGTTTTGCCTTAGAACAAGAGAACCACTGGACATTGGAATTTTTTGAGATTATTTTTAACAAAAATACCGGTTTTGAAGGTAGACCTTTAGCGGTCTGAAAAATTTTTCTGGAAATCCCTTTTATCCCTACCAAACAGTAGCAACGATTAAACAAGGCGCTTTTACGCTGTTCTAGACAATAGGGAAGGGTTAGGGAACCTTGAAATCAGTAAAAAAATCGGAAAAAGGCCGGTTAGTAGACCCCCCAAAGGAATTTCTTAATCAAGCAGCTTAGCTTCAATCAAGAGGTGTTCAAAGTCAAAACGTACCCTTCCTAGTTAGTTGATTTAGCATATTAGGCTCCATGACCGTATCCGAAAGGGTCTTGGTTTAGATTTTTTACACTCGGAAGGATGACAATTTTGCCGACTCGGAAGGGTCCCAATCCGCAGTAGTCTTGTTTTAGCAATCCGGAGGGGTCCTGTTTTTGCCAATCCGGCAATCCGGAAAGGTCGCATTTTGCCAATCAGGAGGGGTCCCGTTTCTGCCAATCCCGAAGGGTCAAGTTTTTGCCAATCCGGAGCAATTCCGTTTTTGCCAATCCGGAAAGGTCATGTTTGGGCCAATCAGGAGGGGTCCCGTTTTTGCCAATCCGGAAGGGATATATTTTGCCAATCCGGAGGAGTCCTGTTTTTACCAAATCGGATTGTTGCCTGAACGCCGATCCGGCGGTACCTAAGATTATTTTTATAGGAACGGAAACGTAGGGATCCTAATTTGTACGTTAACGAAAGCAAGACATGTAGGGGTTAGAATTAGGACGTCATCCCAAATAGGCAGATCAAACACGATGGAAAACCAGTGACTGCACTGGTAACTTGCCTTTAAATAAAAACTGAAAACACGACAATGAGACCAGAACAGGTAGAAACCCGGATATTCGCGATTCTAGGTATAACCGAAAACAGAACTCGACATTAAATTAATTCGGATTGGAACTCGAATCTATCTTTTTTGGAAGAGTGGTTGCCTCGAAAGCTTTAGTAGGTCTAGCTCGTGCAATCTGAATGAAGACCAAGGCCCTGACTGTAACCTTGTTTACTGAAACAATTTTTACGCTGGTAAAAATTTGAATTCAAGGCAAAAACTTAGAAGTCTGGCCATCAAAGTCTATGAGATAGTGCTTCCAAAAATCGATATATTTTTTGATATGTGTGAATTTTGGAACAAGTATTGCATTCATTTGCTTCAAAAAAACTATGTTGAATCACGTTTTCTCGGACCATTCGGGGCTGCAAAAAATGTACTTTTTTGTGCACATGTGAACCAAAGGCTTCATCATTTTACAAAAACGTAATCATTTGCCGGAGGAAAAACACAACAAAGCAAGGACTAGACACCCTTTTTATTGGAAAAATTAGGACGTCAGTTAAGACTTGAATCCAAAGCCAAAAATGTGTTTTTATTGATAAAAATCTAGCCATCAAAGACAATGAGTCTTGATTTGAAAAATAGACAAATTTTTTTTGTTTGAATAATAACTATCAAAAGATACTATTTACGTACGAAAAAAAGCTAATACAATTGACCCAAAGCTGACAAATGTAGATAAATTTAGGCAATTGATTTCGAGGTGTCCAAAGCAATTTTTGTTTTTTTTTCAATTGGTTCGGACGCTGGTCCGGAGAAAGTTCTTTGCAAAGTTTTAAAGTGTTTCAAATTTAAACAGACAAGCGGGGCTCAATTTGCAAAATTGCTTGAAAAGATGCTTGAGAAAATATAGTAACCAAACCATCAGGACCTTTTGTTTTGGAATAAAATAAAACGCCCTCAGAAAATAAGGGAAAAAATTTGCAGTCGGTCGACAACGGAAAAGCCATATATAAGTGAGAAACAAGGCTATCGAGGAACACGAAATGTTTTTTTTTCAGTTTTTTAAACTAAGATTCAGTATTGAATTTAATTTGCTTTAAAAAGAAACTATGTTAAAAAACGTTTTTTCTTCAAAACCTTCGGAGTTGTACAAATATAATCATTGTGTCTACAATGAACTGAGAGTTTCATCAATTCACAAAAAAGTCATCGCTGTGCCGGAAGAAAAAAAGACAGCAAAGCAGTTCCCAGACTCCTCTCTTGTGTTCTGAAACAATAAAGACGCTAGTAAAAAGCTTGTATTCATTACAAATTATGGTAACTAGACGATGAAAAACCAAATAAATTCTATGAAAAAGTGCTCCAAGACATTGAAATACATCTAAACTAAAATAAATTATGTTTTGAGACTAAGCAGAGAAAAACTTGAGCCATGATTTTGTTACTGACCAACAGTAGGCAGTACAATACAATCATAGGTCAATTTCAAAAAGTATGTACGGGAGAAAATTTGAAATCAAGAACCATTTTGTTATCTTAGGCTTCCCTATAGGCGAAAACTGTCGTTTAGAACGGCTAAAAAAACTGAGTTGGAGAAAAAAATCAAAAGTTTGACAAGCGTTATCATGTTGAAATGCGTTTTCATGTTGGAACGTTTTTTTTTGCGTTCAAGTCCTTGTTTTTTGCAATGCGTTTTATGGAACCGTATAATCCAATTGAAAATATCCCACCGTGAAAATTAGCATGAAACTATCGAGGCAGCCAAAACCCACTGATTGAAAAAAGGATAACTGTTTTCCAGAATAATTTTGGTTCGCAATGGTTGACTCTGATCCTGTGCCAAAATCTAAGATGAAAATTAACAAATCAGGAAAGACTCCCCCTATAATCTAAAACTTGTGAAAAACAGAGATGCATCTGCGGAAAGAAGGCAACCTAAAATCGATGCCCAAGGATATCCTGTCTAAAAACTGCAGGGAAAATTTCTTTTCGCTCATTTTTAAGTTCACTCTTTCAACTTCTTTCTTTTTAGAACCAAGACATCACTACAGGACGGAACAGAAAAAAATTAGACGGTTTGACGCTTGTCCCGTCGGCTGTAAGTAGGGAGCTCCTTTGGATGTAACGGTGAATGGCTCCCTAACCCCCTAGTATTATGTGCGCAGTTTCGGTTTGCACCCCACGAATTTTGTTGGCCGAGACACAGATAGAGAAACTGATAAAAAACCGATTTATTTGAGGATGGATATATTATTCAACTAATATTTTTCGAAATCCAGGGTGCCGTCGGGCCTTGCACTGAAACGTTTTTTTAAGCTCTGTAGGAAGTGCACCGAGGATCCCAAGGCAGAGAGTTTTTTCAGCCATTATACTCCCTCGCAATACAGATTGCAAACAAAATCTGTTTAATTGCACTATGAAAATCAAAGATTTTTTTAAAAACGAACTGTGGTGTAGTAAACCAGCTGCTCTAACGGAAAAGAATCTCGCCCTTAAATGTTAAAAAACAATAAAAAAAGAGAAAACAAAAAATAAGCAAGAACGCAATAAAACGGACGGTGTAAACAGCAAATCAAAAATAGAAAGAGTTTGCTTTAAAAAAAAACTTTGTTGAAACACGTTTTTCGAACCACCCGGAACGGTACAAAATAATCATTGAGCCTAAAACAAACCGAAGATTTCATCATTTTACAAAAAGGTCATCAATTGCCGGAGAAAAAAAATCAGGGCTAAGACACTACCCCAGTTTTTTGAAAAAATTAAGACGCTAGTAAAAACTTGAATCCAAAGCAAAAACTTGGTATTTATTGATGGATATCTTGCCATCTAAGTCTGTGAGATAGTGCTTTCGAAGATCGAGGTTTTTTTGACACTTTTTTCACAATTGATTAGGTATTGCTTTAAATTGCTCAAAAGAAAAACTATGTTGAATCACGTTTTTTCTAACCAGCCGGAGTTGTACGCATATAAACCTTGTGCTTACAATGAGCTGAAGGTTTCATCATTGTACACGAAGACACAACTAAGTTTTTCAAAAAGCTATCGAGGCAGCCAAAAAAAGCTTGAGTTTTTTTTGAGTTCTTCTACAAGCTTAACCTGCTTACTCAGCAACAGCAGTAAAACTTAAAGCTAATTTAGGCACAAACTTTCTTGTCACAGTGCCTATTTTCATAAATTTTCTTTGATTGATTCTGAAACTAGAAGCTACTAATGGGAAAAATTTGAAAGCTTACCAGAGTAAACTTGTTTTTCAACGGTTGACTTTGATGCTGTGCCAACAACTGAGATAAAAATCATTAAATCGGCAGTTGGAATCCACCTAGAATTGAAAAAATATGAAATACATAGATGCATCTTAGAAAAAAAAATGTGACCGAAAAGGTATGGGTTTGCTTGTCTTGTCTAAAAGGGCAGTGGAATTATCTTTGCGCTCATAATTGAATTCTTTTAGGAAAGAGAGTTTCGCCTTCTTTCAATTTCTTTCTATTTGAGCTTAATGATATCACTGCAGGACAGAACCGAAAAAATCAGATGGTTTGACGTTTATCCCGAGGGCTATTAGTAAGGAGATTCGTGGATGTAATGATAGATGGCTCCCTAGCCCCTAGTTGTTATGAGCGCAGCTTAGGTTTGTAACCCACGAGCCGTAGCAGTGAAACATTGATAGAGAAATTGACAAAATACAGATTTATTTAAGAATGGATATGTTATTTAGCCAATAGTTTTCAAAATTTAGGTACCTTCGGCCCTTGCATTGAAATGTTTTGTTAGGCTCTGAAGGAAGTGCGACGAGGATCCCAAGGCAGGTAGTTTTTTCATCCATAAGCTGCCTCGCATTACAAATTGCAAACAAAATCTGAGTACTTGCACAGTTAACAAACAACTACCTCCAAACAACTTTTGATTTTGTAGAGCCAAAGGAATGAAAGCGAAGCTTACTATAAGCTCTATGATAGATCCGTAGCCTTTTATCAGGTTTTTGAGTAAGGACTAGTGAAGTAATTTCGTAAATAAATTCCGACCTTCTGTTTTTTTTTGATAAAGTGGGTTGATTGTTTACTTAAATGTAAGTGTGAGTAGGAGCCTCTTTTCACCTATGTTATTGACAGCCAAGTAAACTATCGACTGAAATTTCTTCTTCAAAAATCAGATACGACCTATTTTTTTCTCTTAAAAAAAGCAAAAGAGTTTTCAAAGAGACTCTGAAACTTCTCAATTTTTCAATTAATTTTTAAAGCCAAGCATTTGAACTATGTCTAAATCAAGTTTGAATAAAGTTGCATCTGCAATACGAAGAGGTTTAGGCGTACTTACAGGGGTGGATCTAGGATTTTCTCCAAGAGGAGGCGGATTTGCAAAAAATCTTCGAAGTTTTTTGTCGACCTTTTATTAGGACAAAGACACAGATATTCTGAGCTTTCCAAAACACTAAAAGTACCCTTTTTTGGCTCATATATATTCTGCGCTGCAGGCTCAGAATTAAAAAAAAAAACAGAAAAAAGGCGTTTTTAGGCACTTCTTGGAATCTTTTGATCAAAAAAGGCGTTTTTCGGCGCTCTCTTCTCGAAAATATTATATATTGGCGCCAAAGGCGCCTTTAGAAAAAATTTAGGGTACGTCAGCCAAAATTTCACATCTCAGGCTAGAACATAGGGGGACCCTCTTTTTGGGTCGGCAGGTGGTCGAATCACATCCTCCCTCCCTCTCCCCAAATTCCGCCCCTGGGAAATCAGAATAAAAAGCAACCAAAAAGAATGAGAAACAGAACAGAAAAGGAAAAGGAAGTTGTATGAAAAAGAAGATTAGGAAAGTAATAATTTAGCAATAATGAAATAGGCTACGAATGTTTTATTTTTCAACGGAAAACTTAATGCCCCAAGGTGACTGAATATAATCAAAAGAAAACAATGTTAAACCTCAAGTTTTTATTATTTAGGGAGTTAAAAGGTGTAAACCAATAACATGCCAAACTCGCGTGCTTTTGTATTGGTTTGGATTTGGCATACCTTGCCCCTGGAATCTGCATAATTTGCGTTGGCCTTCGCAAAATTTCGAAGAGCCTCTAATGTCTGAAACCTGATGGAGTGGAGTGACAAATTTTTAAGCACTAGTTGCTAAAACTGAAGTTTGGCTAGCGAGCAAAAATTTGGAATCCAGTGACGATGCGGATTTTGGAGACAAACGCTAAGACATGCTGTGTTTTAGATTCCGCAGACAAATGCTTTTTAACAGTCGGATTGAATTGAAGCAATGTTTACCTGGATTACACTGTTTTTCAGTGGATTCCGCAACCAATTTGTTCTTTTCATCACTGGATTTCACAACTCGTCAATGGTTTCCTCAGTCAAAATTTCTTTTTGTCACTGGGTTCCTGTGATATTCCTAAACTGCGTAGCGTGTTGTAGAATAAAAGTAAGAAAAGATACTGTTAATTTACTGTTCTCGATCTTATCTTGTTAACAAAGTTAGTAGCTGAGATTGGTTACTGTTTTATAGCTTGAAATATGAAACACTGACCAACTAATCTATAAAGTTTTCTTAACATCAAATGGCCTTGACCACTCTTACATAATAATAGCATAATAAATATAGTTAGCACATATGGTTACTGCAGATGCAGTATCTAGCAAACTGTCCTCAAGGTTACGTACTGCGGAAGCTGCAGTACCACATTCCCCCAGGGACCAATAAAATTTTATCTAATACATATAAAATTTTATACATAACAATACTGCGAGTTTTTCAGCTCAGTTTTTGTGGCCCCATTGATGATGAAGGTGTTTAGTTTTTACTATAAGTTTTTCCAATTTCTTCTTTCTATTTTGAGTGTTGCTTAACTTCTAACGGCACTTTCCACTGCGTGCTCCACGGTTGTATTGTATCCAATGCGGATAGCCAAACTTCTTCCGAAACAAATGGCGTTCTAGAAGCTTCAATCGGGTTTCCATCGGGTTACTCTTGTCCGTCTTGACATTCGCCAGCCCGTATCGATATTGCTCTAGAGCCATTTAATTAATGTCTGCTTCTTCGTCCGCGCTATTGTAATTCACCGAATGTTTGACTGGGCTGCCCAGTCTTTTTGGCCCCTGGTTTTTCGTGGTTCGCTTACTACGCCTCACGCTCGCACTTCCTTGATCGTCTACGACTGAGTCGTCCGAAATTCCTGATGGAGATCCGTGTTCGCCTGCCGTTTTTGTCTGGTTATCCGTTCTCGATCTAATTATTTCGTCCGCCGTTCTCTGCAGACCTCTAGTCAACACTTGATCGGCGAGGCTTTGCCATTCCTCGTCTCCCATATCCTGTTTTTGGAACGCATTCAAGATTGAACTAGGCGAGGTGTCCCTTGTTATGCGCTTCTTAGACTGCCTAGCTTTGGTGTTCGAACTGCATGGTTGATCAGTTTGGTCCACCGTTTCTGATTGTCCTGGATCAGTGACTTCTTCTGCTGTCACAGCAGCTTTCTTTTTATCCACTTTCCCTTTGGATGTAAGTGTTCGAACCCTTTTATCCTGCGGGTCTCCTATCGGGTTTAACGCCACCTGCTCTTGTGTTTTCGGTCCCACTGTCTTAGACCCCCGAGATTCGGCTTTGCTCGCTTTATTACTAAGTTGAGTCACCCACCGACTGGTGTGTCCCGCGATGTGACATTAGTCTCGCTGTCTTGAAACAGGTCCTGTACCTGTTCCCTCGGTATGTTCCATTCCTCCTCTTCCGATATCGTGTCCTCAAATAGCTTGTCATCTTTCTTCTGGTGCTTACTCTTTGGCTCCTCTGATGGACTATTTGCCTTCTCCTTCTGGTTCGCCCCGTCCTAGGGTATCTTCGTTGGGGAACTCGGTATCTTTACCAGCTCACTTTTGCGGTATACTGCTCCTGCAGCTGTTGTCACTGTTTTTGGTGAATCGAAAGCAACTTTCCCTTTGAACGGTTTTGTCAGTGCCGCCCCACTTTTTCTTGTCTCGTCTCTGCGGCTGAGGTTGTGGTTGTTCCACTCCGACCCCTTTGGTTTGTCCTCGACAAATCCTTTTTCCCATGAGTAAAGAAGCTCCTTTCGCAACTCTGGGTCGATTGTACTCGTAGTGTCGACTAGTTGCGTGAGGCTCGGTCCGTCATATCTACGCCGCTCTGCATTCCAGTTTGCGTTAGCCTCTAACAGATTCCGGAGAGTTCTTGCTCTGTTTCTCTCCTGTGTCGAAATACTCGCCTGTTTGAAGAGAGGGCTGACATTCCTGCTTTTCTGCCCCTTTTTTACGATTTTCAGAGAATCTCGAGATTGGTCAATCCTCTTCTTGGGTTGGTTTGCAGTTAATGCCGACCTCTCCAGATGCTGCTTATCTAAATGATCAGAGAATTCTACAAATTTATCTCGTAAAATTTTAAACTCCGTTTTTGGTAATCTCCCTGACTTTCGTAGATTTGTGAAAGTCTACAAAAGTCAGGGAATGAAAAAATTCGTCCACGCGGGATACATGTTGAAACACTTAAATTAGTGTTTCTGGATGGTTTTCTGCTTTATCCACCGCATGTCCATGATTCTCGTACTGAGACATAGTTTAATTGACTTTACATTTTCTTCCAGTAGCATCACCCCCAAACGCCGTTTTATGGTTTGAATTGTTCTTTCAACTAGACCACACCCGCGACGGTCGCCCACCGGGCAGAACTTTTGTTCTATATTATTTTCGAGACAAAATTTTTTCATTGCTTTTCCTTTGAATCCGGAAAATTGATCGGTTTTTATCAATTCTGGGATTCCGTGTGTATCTGTGTACGACTGTAGGAATTTTATAGTGGATTTCCCCCCCCCCCCGTTGATTTTGTCACTTTCACCGAAGGAAACTTCGAAAACCGATCAATCGCTGTTAGCAAGTATATTTTCTTTCCTTTTTAATCTTCTAAAGGTCCTGCGTAATCTAACTGAACCTCCTGACCTGGCTGCGATAGCAGTGGCAGTGGTTGTGAGGAATTTTTTGGTAAAATATATTTTGCATTCTTACCATAGCGTGTACATTCTCTACATTCTTCCGCTAAGTTCACGATATCCTTGTGCATGTGGGGCCACCACAAATAATTCGACACGTCAATCATTGCCTCTTGCCCGGATGTCCTCTATGAATGCTTTTCATAACTGCTTGACGTAGTTGAATTGGTACTGCTAGCATATTGTCTACCAGAATGCAGTCATCGATTACTGAGAGTTGATTCCACAGCGGATTCGTAAATGGGCCCATGAGTTCAAATCCTGCCCGATCCTTCCTCTCTATTACGCGACGCAATCGGTCCATCCACACATCCTCAGAGATGAGTTCAGCCAATAGCGTTTTATCGAACAGTTTCGATAAACTGAATCTCCCGACGTCTCCCATGTCTGCCAATGAGCTCTCGAACTGAGTTTGTCGTTTGTTAATCCTTTTCGATGGTTGAATTTCGCTGACCTCTTGACTCTGATCGTCGTCCTCCGCGGTTAGATCCACTTCTATGATAGATTTAGTTGGTGAAGCTGAACGAGTACCTGCTCTTGGGCTACTCGTAACCATCTGAGTTACCGCCTCCAGCTCTTTGATGTTTCCCGACATCTCTTGATCTTTGCTGACCAGATCCCTAATGGATAGTAAGTTTTTTGTTTCCTCAGCGTCTTGATCCCACATTACTGATCGTGCAGCACAACTGTCTTCTTCGAAACTATCTGACCCCGCTCGTTCTAGCGTTCCTCTTCATATCCGACACGTTCAATGAAAGGTAGTCTCGGTTATTTCTTCCTCTGTTAATTTATCGCTCTCCTCCTGTGTCCTACAGTCTCCGATCCTCACTGTCTTTTTCTTCATTTTTCCGTCCTCCATTTCTTCTGAGACTTGTTTACTATTTTTGATTAAATTGACCGACTGAACTGCTCTATTGAATTTGACAAAAGTGTTCTGATTCAACACGTTATTAATAGGCAAAAAATTTGAATTGCAACCGTTCTCGTTCCGGTCGAGCTTTGTTCGGTTTTTGACGGTTTTGTTGCTATGGCAACCACGCCTGGATTTTGATAACTTGTCTTCTTTTTTCTGATTTTGAGAATATTCTAGAACTTTTTCACTCTGAATTGTCACATCAGTATCATTCAGTCGACTGTTCAAACAGTCGAATGCTCTATGAAAACACTCAATTGAAGTGACCACAAATTTTTCATCCAATTTGGTTTCTGGCCAAGGTTCTCCGGTTGGTTCTCTAGATAGATAATCGACTATCCCCATATCCTTTCCCGGAAAATGGACAATTTTGAATTGATAAGGCAATAATCTATCCACCCATCTCGTTAGTCTTGATTGATATGTTTTGTTGGACCTATTTCCCTCTAAGGCGGATGTTAATGCCTTATGATCAGTGACTATTACAAATTCTTTTCCTAATAAGTAATGTTTGAAACGATCAACTGCCCACACTACCGCTAACAACTCAAGCTCATTAGTAGAATACTTGTTTCTTGATTATTCAGGTAGCGCGATGCGAATGAAATTAGAATCCATTCATTCTTTTCTGTTTATTGCTCTAACGATGCCCCTAGTCCACCATGGCTTGCATCGCATTTGATCCGAGTATCCCTCATCGGGTCATAATAATTCAGTTTAGCAATGTTTGCTACTGCTTGTTTGATTTTTTCGAATACCTCAGTGTATTCGGGTCCCCATTTGAATTTTTTTACTGGGACTCTAATATTTTTCAATTTTTTCTTTTCATTTTCCTCACGCAATAATGGTCTAAGCTTGTCTGTCAAATTAGCTGCATTTGGTATAAACTTCGAAAGGTGATTAATGCTACCTAGAAAGGATGTAAGTTGTTTGAGCGACTTGGGGTGCTCTAACTTAAGGATAGCTTCCGTTTTCGTAATTTTCGGGGTAACACCACTTTCTAAAAGTTTATGTCCAAGCCAATTTACTTTTGTTTGAAAGAATTCACATTTTGACAGCTTCAGAGATAAGTTTTCCTTATCTAATTTCAGTAGAACGTCGGTAATTAGTTTTTCATGTTCTAGCTCCGATCCCTTTGAGACGATCAATATGTCGTTCAAGAAACAAAACGTGCTTTTAGAATTATTTAACGTCCGATCCATTGCTTTTTGAAATTCGGCTGGCATATCTGCCAACCCGTAGAATCCCGTCGAAAATTGATATGTACCCGTAGCTTTCCCCCCTACGATGTTGAAATTACACTGTCTTGCAGTTTGCGGTGTCAATTTTAACTGACTATACGCATATTTCAAATCTAACACTGTGAAAAACAAGGTACCTGCTGCTTGTGCAGTTACTATCTGACTGACACCGTCTAATAGCTCCTCCACATTCGGCATCTGATACTTGTTTTTGTATAATTGTCTGTTGATGGGCTTTGCATCCAGAGCCAATTTAATTGAATCATCTTTCTTCACTGTGATGACAATAGGGGCTATGAAACAATCACTAGTACATTTGTCTAACTTTTGAACATGGCCTTCCAGTAGTAATTTTTCGATTTCCTTCTCAACTTTTCCTTGCACATGGATGGGCATTCTCCTCCCCTTTTCCTGAATCGGGCAGAGAGGGTACTTGAACGTTGTACTTACTACATGATGTACTGATCGTCCTTTTCTGTCAAACAGAGGTTTGAAATCATCATAGAATTTTCTTTCCACAGCCCCGACTGTTGGCACAGCATTAAGTCAAATCGGGATTTTTTCTTCGGGCGGGTCTTTGTGTAGTGGTTATACCCACTTTATTTTGTAAATCTAAGCCTAAGATACACCGTGTCCTTCGTTCAGTTATCAGAAATGTAGCATCCGGAATTTCCCAGCCAGCGGACCGTATCTTCGCTTTCACTGCACCCAATATTGCTATTGGTTTTTTATTATAGTCCACGAATTGTGCTGGCAAGTTCAATTTTTCGACCGGGGTGAACTGTATGTTCCCTAACGAATCCAAAATCTGTTTCGCCACTGTCCAATTTATAAATGAAATTGGGCTTCCGGTGTCCACTGGCATATTTATTTGGTTATCAATTCAGATTAGGGCTTTCAATGATTTCATCCTTCCCGATGTTGAATGTTTCCGAATGTCAATCTTTTTCGTTTCGAGTTTACTTACTCCATTACTGCCACTGTTCTCTTTTACTTTCTCTTCGATGTATCGAGTGATCATCTCTATCTGATTGTCTTTTTGTTCAATTACCATAACCTCAAATTCTTCGCACGAATCAAATGTTTGAATCAAATTACATTCTTCCTCCGAGCTCTCTGTATTCTCGGTTAATTCACTGACTTGTTGCGAACGACACATTCGAGCAAAGTGGTTCGGTTTATTGCAGTTCATACATTTTTTTCCCATTGCCGCACAATTTTTCAAATGACCATCTACAAATGGTTTGCCACACCTATTGCATTGTTTCCTATCATCTGCATTATATTTATTCGATATCGCCCTTCCTTCCGGCTGTTTCCGTCTATTCCTTTCGCGATAGGATTTTCTACTATTCTGATTCCTGTTTCCCACCGCTAGTATCGGTTCCTGCTTGATTTTAATTTGAGAACCTGTTTGAGTTATTGTTTGTGCAGTACCCAGAGTGGACTTCTGAAACGCCTGTGTCGATTGTTTACTCTGTTCGAATTTTCTCGCAGGTTTTAACACTTCCTCAGGAGGTAATGTCTCAAACGTGAGTGTGTCCTGCAATGCTGGGCTTCGCATTTTAGAAATGAAGAGATCTCTGACTAACTCATCTTCTAAAGGTGTCCAATGCCGATTTCGCTGCTTGAGCAGTTAGTGCGGCATGAAATGACACTAACGATTCTCCCATTTCCTGCGATCTATTAAATAACTTTTAACGCTCATAGGTGATGCTCTGGCATTTTTCAAAAGTCTCCTTTGCTAATCTGGCCATCTCTCTAAATTCCAATTTAGAAATCTCAACATGTGGGTTTTTTTGAAGAAACGGTTTCTTTCCTTCCGTCCCAAACGCAAAAAATAGCCTGGATACTAGTCACTTTTGAACTTCGTTGTAGTAAATATTGTGACCTACTTTAGGTCCTCTTTCTCTCCTCTCTTCATTCTCGGCTGCTACTAGATCTTTTAATAGTCTGTCCCGTGCTTCTCTAGCTGCTGTTGCAGCAGCGGATTCACCCTCTCTGGGTGTTTCTGGCCGGGGTTCCGGCTCCTCCAACACTGGTTTAGGATCTTCCAGCATAACTTCTGGGTTGAAATTTTCTTTTACAGTTACCGCCATCAGGAACTGATCGAACCATACTTTAAAATTCCAAGGTGGATCAGAGTTCGCTGTGGTCCAGAAAACAGGAATTCCCATGTTCTATTATCTTGAGCCAGAAATCCTGCTGGCTGCGCCATGTGATATTCCTAAACTGCGTAGCGTGTTGTAGAATAAAAGTAAGAAAAGATACTGTTAATTTACTGTTCTCGATCTTGTCTTGTTAACAAAGTTAGTAGCTGAGATTGGTTACTGTTTTATAGCTTGAAATATGAAACACTGACCAACTCATCTATAAAGTTTTCTTAACATCAAATGGACTTGACCACTCTTACATAATAATAGCATAATAAATATAGCTAGCACATATGGTTACTGCAGATGCAGTATCTAGCAAACTGTCCTCAAGGTTACGTACTGCGGAAGCTGCAGTACCACAAATCTACGAAAGTCAGGGAGATTACCAAAAACTGGATTACACTGTTTTTCAGTGGATTCCGCAACCAATTTGCTCTTTTTATCACTGGATTTCACAAATCGTCGATGGTTTCCTCAGTCAAAATTTCTAATTTAAGTGTTTCAACATGTATCCCGCGTGGACGAATTTTTTCATTCCCTGACTTTCGTAGATTTGGTGAACGTTTCCGCCAGTGACAGTCTTTTTTTTTCAGCTTAGGTGACAAAAAGATGAGTCTCAACGAATGAGACAATTAACCTCTCAATTTTTCCCCAAGTCAATTTTCTACTTCAACTACCTTTCAAATAATTATCTTTTTCTTTTTTCCCCCTCCTCTCGGCGTTTAATTGCTGGGGGTGTGGGGCTGGAGTGGGCGCTTTTTTTCTCAGCACTTAAGACAATTGTACTAAATGCTGGTAAACCCTCCCACCTCAGCAATTAAGACAAATGTTTTAATTGCAGAAGGGGATTTTAACATGAGGGGATTTGTCCCATTTAATTAACAAACCGAGCAGTAAAAAAAATCCCGTCAAAAATAGATATAAGGAGTTAAATGACCAAAAACGAAAAACAAGAACAGTTTTACGAAACCTCTTAACCGTTGATGCCAATTTTGAACATAAACAAGAAAATGAAATTCAAATTAAGTACTGATTAACATACACCAATTTAACCAAGCAAACAATTAACTTAAATAAACAAAAACAAAAAAAGAAAAAATAATCTTGGAATTAGAAGAATATTGTTAATACATACCACAACGATCCGGAGGCACCCCCAAATGAGGTTCCTTATAATAGTTAGCACGGCGCCCCAAATGCGGTTCCTTATAATAGTTGGCACGGCGCCCCAAATGCCCATTCATCAAACAGGTTAAAGGCTTACCAGCTAGGTTAGCCCACTTTATTTCCCTTTTTACAGTTTTTTTATTCCAACCAATTAGTATACCAATGCTTTCCAACCAAACGGAACTGCACTTTTATAAAGATTTTTTTAAAATAATGAACGCAGTGGAAACTCTTATATAGGTCATCTTGCTGATTTTTTTGTTTTTTTTTTCAGGAAAAAGTCTTAAAAAATACAAGCACTCAGTTAACGTACACCCCACGACAAGCGACTCGGAATGGGCCTCCACCATGAAGAGGGAGTGGGAGGGTGTCACAAAAGCTTGCCTCTCTGAAACTGTTTGCTTGTAGGAACCTCCTTCCAGCTCCTCGTGGCCACCAAAGAACACACCAATCCTTTTGCTCGTCGCGAGGGCTTCATACTCATTGACATTGTGCGCAGCGAGCTGACACAGTGAAACGTCAAGCGAACTTGAATACAGAGAGAGCCTTTCAGCGTATATAAATATTAAGCTCCAATTACATATTTGGTATTAAACAACAACTAACCACTCAGAAGTCGTCAAATGAAACATGCCCCTGAGACTCTGTGCTGCGAGAAAGGCGAATCGGAGCCAGCTTGGTACATTTTCAAGCGCCTGAAATCCCATGACGCCCGGTAGTCCGTCTTCGCCAGCAGTCGTTTGTGCAGACGTCCGAGTGATACATCAGCCACCGCATTACACACGGTGAAGGATGGCCTATCAGAAGCACCGGCGTCTGCCTCTGCAATCCAGAGCTGCGGCAGGCTACTTAGGAACATTCTCTGGACATCATTATCCTTCACCTTCACGATTTTAACCTTATTATTTTGGGATTTTGGTTGTGAAATATTTCTATCTTTGTCCAAATTACTGAAAAACAAGAATCCATTTAACTATTTAATTCCTTATCAATTGAGAGCTGGCACAAAAAAAAATTAGTTCTGGGTTGTCAGCTAATACGAAAAGTGTCTCTAAAAAACACAAATTATACTTACATTGATCACCGTCTTCAGGTCATAGCGACGCATCACAAAGGAGGGTCCAGGTTGCTCGGAGGGTTTGGTCAGTCGCGTTGTCGCAGTACATCACCTCATAAAAGATCCCACTGCTGAGTCCTAGGAGGTTATTACCATTGTTTGATCCAGAACTCCTCTTGCAACAGAGAGTTGGCAAGATCGGCGCTATTAACCGCAATAACCTGCGTCGTTGATAGGGGCACCCGAAATATATTACTCGAAAGATCACTATGAGCTGTTTATAACAATGCGAACAGTTAAAATAAGGTTGATGAAGCAGTTACGTTTGAGAGATTAGATCTTTCAATGCCTCTTGAAACTGTTGACGAAGAACCAACCAGAATCTGCCCAAACGTCTCAGTCTCCGTTTGGGCCACTTTATCATCTGAGGCTGATCGTCGCTGAGGCTGGCCAGAGGCAGGTCCTCGCAGAACATAGGCTGGTCCCCGCTGACCGGAGGCGGCTTCTCTTGCAGTCTAGAGTCCGATCCCTTCTGGTGAATTAGGTTTGTGAGCGACACGTTGTCGTCGTCACTGTCCTAGCGTTGAGAGCTCTGATCGTACCCGAGTCGAGATTTTTCACCTAATTTGAAGCAAGATTTGAGCGGTTTGAGCGGTTTTTTTTTAGACATATACACTCAAAATCTTGCTTCAAAATGAGCGGTTTGAGCGGTTTTTGAACGGTTTATCTAAAAAAAAAACGCTCAAAAATCGCGCAAGATTTGAACGGTTTTGAGCGGTTTATCTAAAAAAAACGTTCAAATCTTTGCAGTTTTTGAGCGGTTTTTTAGATAAACCGCTCAAAACCGTTCAAAACTTGCGCGGATTTTGAGCGGTTTTTTTAGATAAACCGTTCAAAAACCGCTCAAACCGCTCATTTTGAAGCAAGATTTTTTTTGGCGTAATTGTCTAAAAAAACCGCTCAGACCGCTCAATTCTCAGTGGTTATTTTGCTCGAATATTTGAAAAAAGTCGCTCACATTGTTTTTGGTCAAGACATCGAAAAACATCTTGCTTGATTTGAGAACGGTTAGAACTTTTTTTAAATTGTAGAAAATATTTCAACTGCATCTCAGCGTGGGTTGACCAAAAATGCTTATCCTACAATTTCCATTTAAGTTTTGTTTCAATTCTGTTGTCCAAAGATTGTGAAATTATTCTTAAGAAACCCTAATCCTAACCTAACCCTAACCCAAACCCTACCCCGAGTCATTTTCGGAGAAGAAGAACTGTGTGGCTCTGACCTCTGAGATCTCAGTTTTACTCGTCGTAAACTACCATTTTGTAACGAGTAAAACTGACCAAAAAACCTGGTTTTAAAACCTCGTTTTTGATGAGCAAGGTGTTTTAAATTGAGCAAAAGCACTCTTAATTACTTTAAATTTGATTAAAAACAAGTTTTAACATGTTTCTGAACATCTTGCCTTTTCTGAGAAAATGGTTATCATACAATTTTCATAAATGGAAATTGTATGATAACCATTTTTTTAGCTTCATGTTAAATTTTCGTTTTTGATGAGCAATGTCCTTTAAATTGAGCAAAAGCACTCTTAAATATTTTAAGTTTGTTTATAAACAAGTTTGAACCTTTTCTGAAAATTTTGCCTTTCATAAAAAAATGGTTATCATAAAATTTTCATATATGGAAATTGTATGATAACCATATTTTTTTCAAAAAAAAACGTAGTTATTTTTCATCAACAGACTGTCGTATTTGCCGGAGAAACTAGATTGAATCTTTTTTCAATGGTTTTTTGAAATTGTATGAAAATTGTATGATTTGCATTTTTCCATACATTTTATGCAGGCAATTGTATAGTAAGCTTTTTTGGTGTGGGGAAATGTAAGATAAGCATTTTCGGTTTATGGAGGTCAACCCGGGGTCACATTACCTTTCCAGGCCTTTTTGTTGGTTTTAATCGGTTTTCTTTATAAGACCGCTAAAAACCGCTTAAAACCCGCTGAAATCTTGCTTGAAAACCGTTCAAAAATGACCGCAAGAAATGATCGGTTTTGAGCGGTTTTGCGGTTTTTCCAAAAAAAACCGCCCAAACCGCCCAAACCGCTCAAACCACTCAAATCTTGCTGAAAAACCGCTCAAACCGCTCATATCTTGAACGGTTTATGAGCGGAATCTCGAACTGGGTAGCCATTATCAAACGCATCAAAAACTGACTCAAAGTGCTTGTTGCGCCTGTTTTGCATCCTCTCGAAGGTTTGCTTAAAACACAGCCAAGTATTCATGATCAGGCTGAAGGTTGGCATGTTCGATAGCATAAGGCCGGTTGTCTGCTGCATCGCTGTTAAATGTGATATCTTATCGATGACATTTAACCTTTGAGTTTATACTCAGCTACGACCAGGTTATTCTAATACCTGCCGAAAGCGCAACGGCTTTTGGTAGATCTGGAGACCGATCAATTATCTTTATTGATGCGTAACCAATTCTGTGATCTGAAACTAATTCCTATTTCAAACTTTTTACTCTGCCTATTAGCTCAGCATAAAGTTACCCCTTAGTCTTTTAATCTAGTCTTAGATAAAAGCCTACTATCGTAATAACAGGGATCTTAACCAATCGTGGCTTAAAATAGTCTTAGTTTAAGTTATCTGAATAAAACCAATCTTTTATTTTATCTTAATTTTTTTAACATGGCGCAGTCAAATGAGTCGAACCTACAAGGACTAGAGTTTTTCTGGAATAACACATCGAGTGAAAATCAACACGACTGGGAAAAATGGTCAGAAAAGTTCCAATTAACAATTATCGCGAAAGATTCGGTGGACATTGAAGAGGTAATCAACCCCCGGTAAGACTCGACCTAGCATACCCTATCGCCGAACCAGCGGATCTTTCCGATGATCAATCCCGTCGGGCAGAAGAAAACAGACGTCACCGACTAGCTATCCAAGCTTACAACGAAGAGATGAGAAGGAGAAAGGCAGAAGATAACGCAAAATTCAACGGACCTCAAATCGGAGATATCGACAAGAAATTAAAATCTTAATTATACCTGGCACTCGGAAGAGAAGTACAGAAATGCTTCTCACACAGAAATCCTGGGAAAATAATACTGGACATTGATTTTGCAGAAATCTGAGATTTACTAAAAACTACATTCACGGTTTCTACAAACCTAACCTACGAGAGATAAAAACTTTTTGGCCGAAGACAGAAAGATAACGAGTCTCTAGAAAAGTTCCACGAAACATTATCTGAATTGCCAAAAACTGTAAACTGGGCGAACTCGAGTCAGAACTAGTCAGAGATATCTTGATTACAAATATGCGAAACGTTGAGATCCAAAAGAAACTATGCATCGAATACTTAACCTCAGAAAACATGTTGTCTTATGTACTTGTCCATGAGAAAGGTACTAAGATACATCAACATTACATAAAATTCCCTGTTTATAATACTGTACAAAGATCACAAAACGTAAAAAACGAACCAACCCTAAAAATTGTTGAAAGCAACAAATGTCGAAACTGCGGTCAGCATTTCAAGAAAGGACACCTAACCAAAAGCCCAGCTAGAGATAGAAACTTCAACTCGTGCGGTCGTAAAGGAAATTTCGCAAAGCACTGCAGAAGCACAGCAAGAACACAAACGAATGTAGTCGAACAAAACCTAACACATCCCGAAAAAGAAAATAACCGGGCTAACCCACAGGAGAATTCCGAATATGGAGTCAACCTAAATAATTTTTTAATTTTAGCGGTGGATACGGTAACCAAATAAATGCAGTTGTAGATAAGATTGAGCGTGGAGTGAGAACTGTATTCAATCCGTCGAAAATTGATATGTACCCGTAGCTTTCCCCCCTACGATGTTGAAATTACACTGTCTTGCAGTTTGCGGTGTCAATTTTAACTGACTATACGCATATTTCAAATCTAACACTGTGAAAAACAAGGTACCTGCTGCTTGTGCAGTTACTATCTGACTGACACCGTCTAATAGCTCCTCCACATTCGGCATCTGATGCTTGTTTTTGTATAATTGTCTGTTGATGGGCTTTGCATCCAGAGCCAATTTAATTGAATCATCTTTCTTCACTGTGATGACAATAGGGGCTATGAAACAATCACTAGTACATTTGTCTAACTTTTGAACATGGCCTTCCAGTAGTAATTTTTCGATTTCCTTCTCAACTTTTCCTTGCACATGGATGGGCATTCTCCTCCCCTTTTCCTGAATCGGGCAGAGAGGGTACTTGAACGTTGTACTTACTACATGATGTACTGATCGTCCTTTTCTGTCAAACAGAGGTTTGAAATCATCATAGAATTTTCTTTCCACAGCCCCGACTGTTGGCACAGCATTAAGTCAAATCGGGATTTTTTCTTCGGGCGGGTCTTTGTGTAGTGGTTATACCCACTTTATTTTGTAAATCTAAGCCTAAGATACACCGTGTCCTTCGTTCAGTTATCAGAAATGTAGCATCCGGAATTTCCCAGCCAGCGGACCGTAACTTCGCTTTCACCGCACCCAATATTGCTATTGGTTTTTTATTATAGTCCACGAATTGTGCTGGCAAGTTCAATTTTTCGACCGGGGTGAACTGTATGTTCCCTAACGAGTCCAAAATCTGTTTCGCCACTGTCCAATTTATAAATGAAATTGGGCTTCCGGTGCCCACTGGCATATTTATTTGGTTATCAATTCAGATTAGGGCTTTCAATGATTTCATCCTTCCCGATGTTGAATGTTTCCGAATGTCAATCTTTTTCGTTTCGAGTTTACTTACTCCATTACTGCCACTGTTCTCTTTTACTTTCTCTTCGATGTATCGAGTGATCATCTCTATCTGATTGTCTTTTTGTTCAATTACCATAACCTCAAATTCTTCGCACGAATCAAATGATTGAATCAAATTACATTCTTCCTCCGAGCTCTCTGTATTCTCGGTTAATTCACTGACTTGTTGCGAACGACACATTCGAGCAAAGTGGTTCGGTTTATTGCAGTTCATACATTTTTTTCCCATTGCCGCACAATTTTTCAAATGACCATCTACAAATGGTTTGCCACACCTATTGCATTGTTTCCTATCATCTGCGTTATATTTATTCTATATCGCCCTTCCTTTCGGCTGTTTCCGTCTATTCCTTTCGCGATAGGATTTTCTACTATTCTGATTCCTGTTTCCCACCGCTAGTATCGGTTCCTGCTTGATTTTAATTTGAGAACCTGTTTGAGTTATTGTTTGTGCAGTACCCAGAGTGGACTTCTGAAACGCCTGTGTCGATTGTTTACTCTGTTCGAATTTTATCGCAGGTTTTAACACTTCCTCAGGAGGTAATGTCTCAAACGTGAGTGTGTCCTGCAATGCTGGGCTTCGCATTTTAGAAATGAAGAGATCTCTGACTAACTCATCTTCTAAAGGTGTCCAATGCCGATTTCGCTGCTTGAGCAGTTAGTGCGGCATGAAATGACACTAACGATTCTCCCATTTCCTGCGATCTATTAAATAACTTTTAACGCTCATAGGTGATGCTCTGGCATTTTTCAAAAATCTCCTTTGCTAATCTGGCCATCTCTCTAAATTCCAATTTAGAAATCTCAACATGTGGGTTTTTTGAACAAACGGTTTCTTTCCTTCCGTCCCAAACGCAAAAAATAGCCTGGATACTAGTCACTTTTGAACTTCGTTGTAGTAAATATTGTGACCCACTTTAGGTCCTCTTTCTCTCCTCTCTTCATTCTCGGCTGCTACTAGATCTTTTAATAGTCTGTCCCGTGCTTCTCTAGCTGCTGTTGCAGCAGCGGATTCACCCTCTCTGGGTGTTTCTGGCCGGGGTTCCGGCTCCTCCAACACTGGTTTAGGATCTTCCAGCATAACTTCTGGGTTGACATTTTCTTTTACAGTTACCGCCATCAGGAATTGATCAAACCATACTTTAAAATTCCAAGGTGGATCAGAGTTCGCTGTGGTCCAGAAAACAGGAATTCCCATGTTCTATTATCTTGAGCCAGAAATCCTACTGGCTGCGCCATGTGATATTCCTAAACTGCGTAGCGTGTTGTAGAATAAAAGTAAGAAAAGATACTGTTAATTTTGCTGTTCTCGATCTTGTCTTGTTAACAAAGTTAGTAGCTGAGATTGGTTACTGTTTTATAGCTTGAAATATGAAACACTGACCAACTCATCTATAAAGTTTTCTTAACATCAAATGGACTTGACCACTCTTACATAAAAATAGCATAATAAATATAGCTAGCACATATGGTTACTGCAGATGCAGTATCTAGCAAACTGTCCTCAAGGTTACGTACTGCGGAAGCTGCAGTACCACAAATCTACGAAAGTCAGGGAGATTACCAAAAACTGGATTACACTGTTTTTCAGTGGATTCCGCAACCAATTTGCTCTTTTTATCACTGGATTTCACAAATCGTCGATGGTTTCCTCAGTCAAAATTTCTAATTTAAGTGTTTCAACATGTATCCCGCGTGGACGAATTTTTTCATTCCCTGACTTTCGTAGATTTGGTGAACGTTTCCGCCAGTGACAGTCTTTTTTTTTCAGCTTAGGTGACAAAAAGATGAGTCTCAACGAATGAGACAATTAACCTCTCAATTTTTCCCCAAGTCAATTTTCTACTTCAACTACCTTTCAAATAATTATCTTTTTCTTTTTTCCCCCTCCTCTCGGCGTTTAATTGCTGGGGGTGTGGGGCTGGAGTGGGCGCTTTTTTCTCAGCACTTAAGACAATTGTACTAAATGCTGGTAAACCATCCCACCTCAGCAATTAAGACAAATGTTTTAATTGCAGAAGGGGATTTTAACATGAGGGGATTTGTCCCATTTAATTAACAAACCGAGCAGTAAAAAAAATCCCGTCAAAAATAGATATAAGGAGTTAAATGACCAAAAACGAAAAACAAGAACAGTTTTACGAAACCTTTTAACCGTTGATGCCAATTTTGAACATAAATAAGAAAATGAAATTCAAATTAAGTACTGATTAACATACACCAATTTAACCAAGCAAACAATTAACTTAAATAAACAAAAACAAAAAAAGAAAAAATAATCTTGGAATTAGAAGAATATTGTTAATACATACCACAACGATCCGGAGGCACCCCCAAATGAGGTTCCTTATAATAGTTAGCACGGCGCCCCAAATGCGGTTCCTTATAATAGTTGGCACGGCGCCCCAAATGCCCATTCATCAAACAGGTTAAAGGCTTACCAGCTAGGTTAGCCCACTTTATTTCCCTTTTTACTGTTTTTTTATTCCAACCAATTAGTATACCAATGCTTTCCAACCAAACGGAACTGCACTTTTATAAAGATTTTTTTAAAATAATGAACGCAGTGGAAACTCTTATATAGGTCATCTTGCTGATTTTTTTGTTTTTTTTTCAGGAAAAAGTCTTAAAAAATACAAGCACTCAGTTAACGTACACCCCACGACAAGCGACTCGGAATGGGCCTCCACCATGAAGAGGGAGTGGGAGGGTGTCACAAAAGCTTGCCTCTCTGAAACTGTTTGCTTGTAGGAACCTCCTTCCAGCTCCTCGTGGCCACCAAAGAACACACCAATCCTTTTGCTCGTCGCGAGGGCTTCATACTCATTGACATTGTGCGCAGCGAGCTGACACAGTGAAACGTCAAGCGAACTTGAATACAGAGAGAGCCTTTCAGCGTATCGAAATATTAAGCTCCAATTACATATTTGGTATTAAACAACAACTAACCACTCAGAAGTCGTCAAATGAAACATGCCCCTGAGACTCTGTGCTGCGAGAAAGGCGAATCGGAGCCAGCTTGGTACATTTTCAAGCGCCTGAAATCCCATGACGCCCGGTAGTCCGTCTTTGCCAGCAGTCGTTTGTGCAGACGTCCGAGTGATACATCAGCCACCGCCTTACACACGGTGGAGGATGGCCTATCAGAAGCACCGGCGTCTGCCTCTGCAATCCAGAGCTGCGGCAGGCTACTTAGGAACATTCTCTGGACATCATTATCCTTCACCTTCACGATTTTAACCTTATTATTTTGGGATTTTGGTTGTGAAATATTTCTATCTTTGTCCAAATTACTGAAAAACAAGAATCCATTTAACTATTTAATTCCTTATCAATTGAGAGCTGGCACAAAAAAAAATTAGTTCTGGGTTGTCAGCTAATACGAAAAGTGTCTCTAAGAAACACAAATTATACTTACATTGATCACCGTCTTCAGGTCATAGCGACGCATCACAAAGGAGGGTCCAGGTTGCTCGGAGGGTTTGGTCAGTCGCGTTGTCGCAGTACATCACCTCATAAAAGATCCCACTGCTGAGTCCTAGGAGGTTATTACCATTGTTTGATCCAGAACTCCTCTTGCAACAGAGAGTTGGCAAGATCGGCGCTATTAACCGCAATAACCTGCGTCGTTGATAGGGGCACCCGAAATATATTACTCGAAAGATCACTATGAGCTGTTTATAACAATGCGAACAGTTAAAATAAGGTTGATGAAGCAGTTACGTTTGAGAGATTAGATCTTTCAATGCCTCTTGAAACTGTTGACGAAGAACCAACCAGAATCTGCCCAAACGTCTCAGTCTCCGTTTGGGCCACTTTATCATCTGAGGCTGATCGTCGCTGAGGCTGGCCAGAGGCAGGTCCTCGCAGAACATAGGCTGGTCCCCGCTGACCGGAGGCGGCTTCTCTTGCAGTCTAGAGTCCGATCCCTTCTGGTGAATTAGGTTTGTGAGCGACACGTTGTCGTCGTCACTGTCCTAGCGTTGAGAGCTCTGATCGTACCCGAGTCGAGATTTTTCACCTAATTTGAAGCAAGATTTGAGCGGTTTGAGCGGTTTTTTTTTAGACATATACACTCAAAATCTTGCTTCAAAATGAGCGGTTTGAGCGGTTTTTGAACGGTTTATCTAAAAAAAAAACGCTCAAAAATCGCGCAAGATTTGAACGGTTTTGAGCGGTTTATCTAAAAAAAACGTTCAAATCTTTGCAGTTTTTGAGCGGTTTTTTAGATAAACCGCTCAAAACCGTTCAAATCTTGCGCGGATTTTGAGCGGTTTTTTTAGATAAACCGTTCAAAAACCGCTCAAACCGCTCATTTTGAAGCAAGATTTTTTTTGGCGTAATTGTCTAAAAAAACCGCTCAGACCGCTCAATTTTCCAGTGGTTATTTTGCTCGAATATTTGAAAAAAGTCGCTCACATTGTTTTTGGTCAAGACATCGAAAAACATCTTGCTTGATTTGAGAACGGTTAGAACTTTTTTTAAATTGTAGAAAATATTTCAACTGCATCTCAGCGTGGGTTGACCAAAAATGCTTATCCTACAATTTCCATTTAAGTTTTGTTTCAATTCTGTTGTCCAAAGATTGTGAAATTATTCTTAAGAAACCCTAATCCTAACCTAACCCTAACCCAAACCCTACCCCGAGTCATTTTCGGAGAAGAAGATCTGTGTGGCTCTGACCTCTGAGATCTCAGTTTTACTCGTCGTAAACTACCATTTTGTAACGAGTAAAACTGACCAAAAAACCTGGTTTTAAAACCTCGTTTTTGATGAGCAAGGTGTTTTAAATTGAGCAAAAGCACTCTTAATTACTTTAAATTTGATTAAAAACAAGTTTTAACATGTTTCTGAACATCTTGCCTTTTCTGAGAAAATGGTTATCATACAATTTTCATAAATGGAAATTGTATGATAACCATTTTTTTAGCTTCATGTTAAATTTTCGTTTTTGATGAGCAATGTCCTTTAAATTGAGCAAAAGCACTCTTAAATATTTTAAGTTTGTTTATAAACAAGTTTGAACCTTTTCTGAAAATTTTGCCTTTCATAAAAAAATGGTTATCATAAAATTTTCATATATGGAAATTGTATGATAACCATATTTTTTTCAAAAAAAAACGTAGTTATTTTTCATCAACAGACTGTCGTATTTGCCGGAGAAACTAGATTGAATCTTTTTTCAATGGTTTTTTGAAATTGTATGAAAATTGTATGATTTGCATTTTTCCATACATTTTATGCAGGCAATTGTATAGTAAGCTTTTTTGGTGTGGGGAAATGTAAGATAAGCATTTTCGGTTTATGGAGGTCAACCCGGGGTCACATTACCTTTCCAGGCCTTTTTGTTGGTTTTAATCGGTTTTCTTTATAAGACCGCTAAAAACCGCTTAAAACCCGCTGAAATCTTGCTTGAAAACCGTTCAAAAATGACCGCAAGAAATGATCGGTTTTGAGCGGTTTTGCGGTTTTTCCAAAAAAAACCGCCCAAACCGCCCAAACCGCTCAAACCACTCAAATCTTGCTGAAAAACCGCTCAAACCGCTCATATCTTGAACGGTTTATGAGCGGAATCTCGAACTGGGTAGCCATTATCAAACGCATCAAAAACTGACTCAAAGTGCTTGTTGCGCCTGTTTTGCATCCTCTCGAAGGTTTGCTTAAAACACAGCCAAGTATTCATGATCAGGCTGAAGGTTGGCATGTTCGATAGCATAAGGCCGGTTGTCTGCTGCATCGCTGTTAAATGTGATATCTTATCGATGACATTTAACCTTTGAGTTTATACTCAGCTACGACCAGGTTATTCTAATACCTGCCGAAAGCGCAACGGCTTTTGGTAGATCTGGAGACCGATCAATTATCTTTATTGATGCGTAACCAATTCTGTGATCTGAAACTAATTCCTATTTCAAACTTTTTACTCTGCCTATTAGCTCAGCATAAAGTTACCCCTTAGTCTTTTAATCTAGTCTTAGATAAAAGCCTACTATCGTAATAACAGGGATCTTAACCAATCGTGGCTTAAACTAGTCTTAGTTTAAGTTATCTGAATAAAACCAATCTTTTATTTTATCTTAATTTTTTTAACATGGCGCAGTCAAATGAGTCGAACCTACAAGGACTAGAGTTTTTCTGGAATAACACATCGAGTGAAAATCAACACGACTGGGAAAAATGGTCAGAAAAGTTCCAATTAACAATTATCGCGAAAGATTCGGTGGACATTGAAGAGGTAATCAACCCCCGGTAAGACTCGACCTAGCATACCCTATCGCCGAACCAGCGGATCTTTCCGATGATCAATCCCGTCGGGCAGAAGAAAACAGACGTCACCGACTAGCTATCCAAGCTTACAACGAAGAGATGAGAAGGAGAAAGGCAGAAGATAACGCAAAATTCAACGGACCTCAAATCGGAGATATCGACAAGAAATTAAAATCTTAATTATACCTGGCACTCGGAAGAGAAGTACAGAAATGCTTCTCACACAGAAATCCTGGGAAAATAATACTGGACATTGATTTTGCAGAAATCTGAGATTTACTAAAAACTACATTCACGGTTTCTACAAACCTAACCTACGAGAGATAAAAACTTTTTGGCCGAAGACAGAAAGATAACGAGTCTCTAGAAAAGTTCCACGAAACATTATCTGAATTGCCAAAAACTGTAAACTGGGCGAACTCGAGTCAGAACTAGTCAGAGATATCTTGATTACAAATATGCGAAACGTTGAGATCCAAAAGAAACTATGCATCGAATACTTAACCTCAGAAAACGTGTTGTCTTATGTACTTGTCCATGAGAAAGGTACTAAGATACATCAACATTACCTAAAATTCCCTGTTTATAATACTGTACAAAGATCACAAAACGTAAAAAACGAACCAACCCTAAAAATTGTTGAAAGCAACAAATGTCGAAACTGCGGTCAGCAGTTCAAGAAAGGACACCTAACCAAATGCCCAGCTAGAGATAGAAACTTCAACTCGTGCGGTCGTAAAGGAAATTTCGCAAAGCACTGCAGAAGCACAGCAAGAACACAAACGAATGTAGTCGAACAAAACCTAACACATCCCGAAAAAGAAAATAACCGGGCTAACCCACAGGAGAATTCCGAATATGGAGTCAACCTAAATAATTTTTTAATTTTAGCGGTGGATACGGTAACCAAATAAATGCAGTTGTAGATAAGATTGAGCGTGGAGTGAGAACTGTATTCAATCCGTCGAAAATTGATATGTACCCGTAGCTTTCCCCCCTACGATGTTGAAATTACACTGTCTTGCAGTTTGCGGTGTCAATTTTAACTGACTATACGCATATTTCAAATCTAACACTGTGAAAAACAAGGTACCTGCTGCTTGTGCAGTTACTATCTGACTGACACCGTCTAATAGCTCCTCCACATTCGGCATCTGATACTTGTTTTTGTATAATTGTCTGTTGATGGGCTTTGCATCCAGAGCCAATTTAATTGAATCATCTTTCTTCACTGTGATGACAATAGGGGCTATGAAACAATCACTAGTACATTTGTCTAACTTTTGAACATGGCCTTCCAGTAGTAATTTTTCGATTTCCTTCTCAACTTTTCCTTGCACATGGATGGGCATTCTCCTCCCCTTTTCCTGAATCGGGCAGAGAGGGTACTTGAACGTTGTACTTACTACATGATGTACTGATCGTCCTTTTCTGTCAAACAGAGGTTTGAAATCATCATAGAATTTTCTTTCCACAGCCCCGACTGTTGGCACAGCATTAAGTCAAATCGGGATTTTTTCTTCGGGCGGGTCTTTGTGTAGTGGTTATACCCACTTTATTTTGTAAATCTAAGCCTAAGATACACCGTGTCCTTCGTTCAGTTATCAGAAATGTAGCATCCGGAATTTCCCAGCCAGCGGACCGTAACTTCGCTTTCACCGCACCCAATATTGCTATTGGTTTTTTATTATAGTCCACGAATTGTGCTGGCAAGTTCAATTTTTCGACCGGGGTGAACTGTATGTTCCCTAACGAGTCCAAAATCTGTTTCGCCACTGTCCAATTTATAAATGAAATTGGGCTTCCGGTGCCCACTGGCATATTTATTTGGTTATCAATTCAGATTAGGGCTTTCAATGATTTCATCCTTCCCGATGTTGAATGTTTCCGAATGTCAATCTTTTTCGTTTCGAGTTTACTTACTCCATTACTGCCACTGTTCTCTTTTACTTTCTCTTCGATGTATCGAGTGATCATCTCTATCTGATTGTTTTTTTGTTCAATTACCATAACCTCAAATTCTTCGCACGAATCAAATGATTGAATCAAATTACATTCTTCCTCCGAGCTCTCTGTATTCTCGGTTAATTCACTGACTTGTTGCGAACGACACATTCGAGCAAAGTGGTTCGGTTTATTGCAGTTCATACATTTTTTCCCATTGCCGCACAATTTTTCAAATGACCATCTACAAATGGTTTGCCACACCTATTGCATTGTTTCCTATCATCTGCGTTATATTTATTCGATATCGCCCTTCCTTCCGGCTGTTTCCGTCTATTCCTTTCGCGATAGGATTTTCTACTATTCTGATTCCTGTTTCCCACCGCTAGTATCGGTTCCTGCTTGATTTTAATTTGAGAACCTGTTTGAGTTATTGTTTGTGCAGTACCCAGAGTGGACTTCTGAAACGCCTGTGTCGATTGTTTACTCTGTTCGAATTTTATCGCAGGTTTTAACACTTCCTCAGGAGGTAATGTCTCAAACGTGAGTGTGTCCTGCAATGCTGGGCTTCGCATTTTAGAAATGAAGAGATCTCTGACTAACTCATCTTCTAAAGGTGTCCAATGCCGATTTCGCTGCTTGAGCAGTTAGTGCGGCATGAAATGACACTAACGATTCTCCCATTTCCTGCGATCTATTAAATAACTTTTAACGCTCATAGGTGATGCTCTGGCATTTTTCAAAAGTCTCCTTTGCTAATCTGGCCATCTCTCTAAATTCCAATTTAGAAATCTCAACATGTGGGTTTTTTTGAACAAACGGTTTCTTTCCTTCCGTCCCAAACGCAAAAAATAGCCTGGATACTAGTCACTTTTGAACTTCGTTGTAGTAAATATTGTGACCCACTTTAGGTCCTCTTTCTCTCCTCTCTTCATTCTCGGCTGCTACTAGATCTTTTAATAGTCTGTCCCGTGCTTCTCTAGCTGCTGTTGCAGCAGCGGATTCACCCTCTCTGGGTGTTTCTGGCCGGGGTTCCGGCTCCTCCAACACTGGTTTAGGATCTTCCAGCATAACTTCTGGGTTGACATTTTCTTTTACAGTTACCGCCATCAGGAATTGATCGAACCATACTTTAAAATTCCAAGGTGGATCAGAGTTCGCTGTGGTCCAGAAAACAGGAGTTCCCATGTTCTATTATCTTGAGCCAGAAATCCTGCTGGCTGCGCCATGTGATATTCCTAAACTGCGTAGCGTGTTGTAGAATAAAAGTAAGAAAAGATACTGTTAATTTTGCTGTTGTCGATCTTGTCTTGTTAACAAAGTTAGTAGCTGAGATTGGTTACTGTTTTATAGCTTGAAATATGAAACACTGACCAACTCATCTATAAAGTTTTCTTAACATCAAATGGACTTGACCACTCTTATATAACAATAGCATAATAAATATAGCTAGCACATATGGTTACTGCAGATGCAGTATCTAGCAAACTGTCCTCAAGGTTACGTACTGCGGAAGCTGCAGTACCACAAATCTACGAAAGTCAGGGAGATTACCAAAAACTGGATTACACTGTTTTTCAGTGGATTCCGCAACCAATTTGCTCTTTTTATCACTGGATTTCACAAATCGTCGATGGTTTCCTCAGTCAAAATTTCTAATTTAAGTGTTTCAACATGTATCCCGCGTGGACGAATTTTTTCATTCCCTGACTTTCGTAGATTTGGTGAACGTTTCCGCCAGTGACAGTCTTTTTTTTCAGCTTAGGTGACAAAAAGATGAGTCTCAACGAATGAGACAATTAACCTCTCAATTTTTCCCCAAGTCAATTTTCTACTTCAACTACCTTTCAAATAATTATCTTTTTCTTTTTTCCCCCTCCTCTCGGCGTTTAATTGCTGGGGGTGTGGGGCTGGAGTGGGCGCTTTTTTTCTCAGCACTTAAGACAATTGTACTAAATGCTGGTAAACCATCCCACCTCAGCAATTAAGACAAATGTTTTAATTGCAGAAGGGGATTTTAACATGAGGGGATTTGTCCCATTTAATTAACAAACCGAGCAGTAAAAAAAATCCCGTCAAAAATAGATATAAGGAGTTAAATGACCAAAAACGAAAAACAAGAACAGTTTTACGAAACCTCTTAACCGTTGATGCCAATTTTGAACATAAACAAGAAAATGAAATTCAAATTAAGTACTGATTAACATACACCAATTTAACCAAGCAAACAATTAACTTAAATAAACAAAAACAAAAAAAGAAAAAATAATCTTGGAATTAGAAGAATATTGTTAATACATACCACAACGATCCGGAGGCACCCCCAAATGAGGTTCCTTATAATAGTTAGCACGGCGCCCCAAATGCGGTTCCTTATAATAGTTGGCACGGCGCCCCAAATGCCCATTCATCAAACAGGTTAAAGGCTTACCAGCTAGGTTAGCCCACTTTATTTCCCTTTTTACTGTTTTTTTATTCCAACCAATTAGTATACCAATGCTTTCCAACCAAACGGAACTGCACTTTTCTAAAGATTTTTTTAAAATAATGAACGCAGTGGAAACTCTTATATAGGTCATCTTGCTGATTTTTTTGTTTTTTTTTCAGGAAAAAATCTTAAAAAATACAAGCACTCAGTTAACGTACACCCCACGACAAGCGACTCGGAATGGGCCTCCACCATGAAGAGGGAGTGGGAGGGTGTCACAAAAGCTTGCCTCTCTGAAACTGTTTGCTTGTAGGAACCTCCTTCCAGCTCCTCGTGGCCACCAAAGAACACACCAATCCTTTTGCTCGTCGCGAGGGCTTCATACTCATTGACATTGTGCGCAGCGAGCTGACACAGTGAAACGTCAAGCGAACTTGAATACAGAGAGAGCCTTTCAGCGTATCGAAATATTAAGCTCCAATTACATATTTGGTATTAAACAACAACTAACCACTCAGAAGTCGTCAAATGAAACATGCCCCTGAGACTCTGTGCTGCGAGAAAGGCGAATCGGAGCCAGCTTGGTACATTTTCAAGCGCCTGAAATCCCATGACGCCCGGTAGTCCGTCTTCGCCAGCAGTCGTTTGTGCAGACGTCCGAGTGATACATCAGCCACCGCCTTACACACGGTGAAGGATGGCCTATCAGAAGCACCGGCGTCTGCCTCTTCAATCCAGAGCTGCGGCAGGCTACTTAGGAACATTCTCTGGACATCATTAACCTTCACCTTCACGATTTCAACCTTATTATTTTGGGATTTTGGTTGTGAAATATTTCTATCTTTGTCCAAATTACTGAAAAACAAGAATCCATTTAACTATTTAATTCCTTACCAATTGAGAGCTGGCACAAAAAAAAATTAGTTCTGGGTTGTCAGCTAATACGAAAAGTGTCTCTAAGAAACACAAATTATACTTACATTGATCACCGTCTTCAGGTCATAGCGACGCATCACAAAGGAGGGTCCAGGTTGCTCGGAGGGTTTGGTCAGTCGCGTTGTCGCAGTACATCACCTCATAAAATATCCCACTGCTGAGTCCTAGGAGGTTATTACCATTGTTTGATCCAGAACTCCTCTTGCAACAGAGAGTTGGCAAGATCGGCGCTATTAACCGCAATAACCTGCGTCGTTGATAGGGGCACCCGAAATATATTACTCGAAAGATCACTATGAACTGTTTATAACAATGCGAACAGTTAAAATAAGGTTGATGAAGCAGTTACGTTTGAGAGATTAGATCTTTCAATGCCTCTTGAAACTGTTGACGAAGAACCAACCAGAATCTGCCCAAACGTCTCAGTCTCCGCTTGGGCCACTTTATCATCTGAGGCTGATCGTCGCTGAGGCTGGCCAGAGGCAGGTCCTCGCAGAACATAGGCTGGTCCCCGCTGACCGGAGGCGGCTTCTCTTGCAGTCTAGAGTCCGATCCCTTCTGGTGAATTAGGTTTGTGAGCGACACGTTGTCGTCGTCACTGTCCTAGCGTTGAGAGCTCTGATCGTACCCGAGTCGAGATTTTTCACCTAATTTGAAGCAAGATTTGAGCGGTTTGAGCGGTTTTTTTTAGACAATTACACTCAAAATCTTGCTTCAAAATGAGCGGTTTGAGCGGTTTTTGAACGGTTTATCTAAAAAAAACGCTCAAAAATCGCGCAAGATTTGAACGGTTTTGAGCGGTTTATCTAAAAAAAACGTTCAAATCTTTGCAGTTTTTGAGCGGTTTTTTAGATAAACCGCTCAAAACCGTTCAAATCTTGCGCGGATTTTGAGCGTTTTTTTATAGGTTACTGTTTTATAGCTTGAAATATGAAACACTGACCAACTCATCTATAAAGTTTTCTTAACATCAAATGGACTTGACCACTCTTATATAACAATAGCATAAGAAATATAGCTAGCACATATGGTTACTGCAGATGCAGTATCTAGCAAACTGTCCTCAAGGTTACGTACTGCGGAAGCTGCAGTACCACAAATCTACGAAAGTCAGGGAGATTACCAAAAACTGGATTACACTGTTTTTCAGTGGATTCCGCAACCAATTTGCTCTTTTTATCACTGGATTTCACAAATCGTCGATGGTTTCCTCAGTCAAAATTTCTAATTTAAGTGTTTCAACATGTATCCCGCGTGGACGAATTTTTTCATTCCCTGACTTTCGTAGATTTGGTGAACGTTTCCGCCAGTGACAGTCTTTTTTTTCAGCTTAGGTGACAAAAAGATGAGTCTCAACGAATGAGACAATTAACCTCTCAATTTTTCCCCAAGTCAATTTTCTACTTCAACTACCTTTCAAATAATTATCTTTTTCTTTTTTCCCCCTCCTCTCGGCGTTTAATTGCTGGGGGTGTGGGGCTGGAGTGGGCGCTTTTTTTCTCAGCACTTAAGACAATTGTACTAAATGCTGGTAAACCATCCCACCTCAGCAATTAAGACAAATGTTTTAATTGCAGAAGGGGATTTTAACATGAGGGGATTTGTCCCATTTAATTAACAAACCGAGCAGTAAAAAAAATCCCGTCAAAAATAGATATAAGGAGTTAAATGACCAAAAACGAAAAACAAGAACAGTTTTACGAAACCTCTTAACCGTTGATGCCAATTTTGAACATAAACAAGAAAATGAAATTCAAATTAAGTACTGATTAACATACACCAATTTAACCAAGCAAACAATTAACTTAAATAAACAAAAACAAAAAAAGAAAAAATAATCTTGGAATTAGAAGAATATTGTTAATACATACCACAACGATCCGGAGGCACCCCCAAATGAGGTTCCTTATAATAGTTAGCACGGCGCCCCAAATGCGGTTCCTTATAATAGTTGGCACGGCGCCCCAAATGCCCATTCATCAAACAGGTTAAAGGCTTACCAGCTAGGTTAGCCCACTTTATTTCCCTTTTTACTGTTTTTTTATTCCAACCAATTAGTATACCAATGCTTTCCAACCAAACGGAACTGCACTTTTCTAAAGATTTTTTTAAAATAATGAACGCAGTGGAAACTCTTATATAGGTCATCTTGCTGATTTTTTTGTTTTTTTTTCAGGAAAAAATCTTAAAAAATACAAGCACTCAGTTAACGTACACCCCACGACAAGCGACTCGGAATGGGCCTCCACCATGAAGAGGGAGTGGGAGGGTGTCACAAAAGCTTGCCTCTCTGAAACTGTTTGCTTGTAGGAACCTCCTTCCAGCTCCTCGTGGCCACCAAAGAACACACCAATCCTTTTGCTCGTCGCGAGGGCTTCATACTCATTGACATTGTGCGCAGCGAGCTGACACAGTGAAACGTCAAGCGAACTTGAATACAGAGAGAGCCTTTCAGCGTATCGAAATATTAAGCTCCAATTACATATTTGGTATTAAACAACAACTAACCACTCAGAAGTCGTCAAATGAAACATGCCCCTGAGACTCTGTGCTGCGAGAAAGGCGAATCGGAGCCAGCTTGGTACATTTTCAAGCGCCTGAAATCCCATGACGCCCGGTAGTCCGTCTTCGCCAGCAGTCGTTTGTGCAGACGTCCGAGTGATACATCAGCCACCGCCTTACACACGGTGAAGGATGGCCTATCAGAAGCACCGGCGTCTGCCTCTTCAATCCAGAGCTGCGGCAGGCTACTTAGGAACATTCTCTGGACATCATTAACCTTCACCTTCACGATTTTAACCTTATTATTTTGGGATTTTGGTTGTGAAATATTTCTATCTTTGTCCAAATTACTGAAAAACAAGAATCCATTTAACTATTTAATTCCTTACCAATTGAGAGCTGGCACAAAAAAAAATTAGTTCTGGGTTGTCAGCTAATACGAAAAGTGTCTCTAAGAAACACAAATTATACTTACATTGATCACCGTCTTCAGGTCATAGCGACGCATCACAAAGGAGGGTCCAGGTTGCTCGGAGGGTTTGGTCAGTCGCGTTGTCGCAGTACATCACCTCATAAAATATCCCACTGCTGAGTCCTAGGAGGTTATTACCATTGTTTGATCCAGAACTCCTCTTGCAACAGAGAGTTGGCAAGATCGGCGCTATTAACCGCAATAACCTGCGTCGTTGATAGGGGCACCCGAAATATATTACTCGAAAGATCACTATGAACTGTTTATAACAATGCGAACAGTTAAAATAAGGTTGATGAAGCAGTTACGTTTGAGAGATTAGATCTTTCAATGCCTCTTGAAACTGTTGACGAAGAACCAACCAGAATCTGCCCAAACGTCTCAGTCTCCGTTTGGGCCACTTTATCATCTGAGGCTGATCGTCGCTGAGGCTGGCCAGAGGCAGGTCCTCGCAGAACATAGGCTGGTCCCCGCTGACCGGAGGCGGCTTCTCTAGCAGTCTAGAGTCCGATCCCTTCTGGTGAATTAGGTTTGTGAGCGACACGTTGTCGTCGTCACTGTCCTAGCGTTGAGAGCTCTGATCGTACCCGAGTCGAGATTTTTCACCTAATTTGAAGCAAGATTTGAGCGGTTTGAGCGGTTTTTTTTAGACAATTACACTCAAAATCTTGCTTCAAAATGAGCGGTTTGAGCGGTTTTTGAACGGTTTATCTAAAAAAAACGCTCAAAAATCGCGCAAGATTTGAACGGTTTTGAGCGGTTTATCTAAAAAAAACGTTCAAATCTTTGCAGTTTTTGAGCGGTTTTTTAGATAAACCGCTCAAAACCGTTCAAATCTTGCGCGGATTTTGAGCGTTTTTTTAGATAAACCGTTCAAAAACCGCTCAAACCGCTCATTTTGAAGCAAGATTTTTTTTGGCGTAATTGTCTAAAAAAACCGCTCAGACCGCTCAATTCTCAGTGGTTATTTTGCTCGAATATTTGAAAAAAGTCGCTCACATTGTTTTTGGTCAAGACATCGAAAAACATCTTGCTTGATTTGAGAACGGTTAGAACTTTTTTTAAATTGTAGAAAATATTTCAACTGCATCTCAGCGTGGGTTGACCAAAAATGCTTATCCTACAATTTCCATTTAAGTTTTGTTTCAATTCTGTTGTCCAAAGATTGTGAAATTATTCTTAAGAAACCCTAATCCTAACCTAACCCTAACCCAAACCCTACCCCGAGTCATTTTCGGAGAAGAAGAACTGTGTGGCTCTGACCTCTGAGATCTCAGTTTTACTCGTCGTAAACTACCATTTTGTAACGAGTAAAACTGACCAAAAAACCTGGTTTTAAAACCTCGTTTTTGATGAGCAAGGTGTTTTAAATTGAGCAAAAGCACTCTTAATTACTTTAAATTTGATTAAAAACAAGTTTTAACATGTTTCTGAACATCTTGCCTTTTCTGAGAAAATGGTTATCATACAATTTTCATAAACGGAAATTGTATGATAACCATTTTTTTAGCTTCAAGTTAAATTTTCGTTTTTGATGAGCAATGTCCTTTAAATTGAGCAAAAGCACTCTTAAATATTTTAAGTTTGTTTATAAACAAGTTTGAACCTTTTCTGAAAATTTTGCCTTTCATAAAAAAATGGTTATCATAAAATTTTCATATATGGAAATTGTATGATAACCATCTTTTTTTCAAAAAAAAACGTAGTTATTTTTCATCAACAGACTGTCGTTTTTGCCGGAGAAACTAGATTGAATCTTTTTTCAATGGTTTTTTGAAATTGTATGAAAATTGTATGATTTGCATTTTTCCATACATTTTATGCAGGCAATTGTATAGTAAGCTTTTTTGGTGTGGGGAAATGTAAGATAAGCATTTTCGGTTTATGGAGGTCAACCCGGGGTCACATTACCTTTCCAGGCCTTTTTGTTGGTTTTAATCGGTTTTCTTTATAAGACCGCTAAAAACCGCTTAAAACCCGCTCAAATCTTGCTTGAAAACCGTTCAAAAATGACCGCAAGAAATGATCGGTTTTGAGCGGTTTTGCGGTTTTTCCAAAAAAAAACCGCCCAAACCGCCCAAACCGCTCAAACCACTCAAATCTTGCTGAAAAACCGCTCAAACCGCTCATATCTTGAACGGTTTATGAGCGGAATCTCGAACTGGGTAGCCATTATCAAACGCATCAAAAACTGACTCAAAGTGCTTGTTGCGCCTGTTTTGCATCCTCTCGAAGGTTTGCTTAAAACACAGCCAAGTATTCATGATCAGGCTGAAGGTTGGCATGTTCGATAGCATAAGGCCGGTTGTCTGCTGCATCGCTGTTAAATGTGATATCTTATCGATGACATTTAACCTTTGAGTTTATACTCAGCTACGACCAGGTTATTCTAATACCTGCCGAAAGCGCAACGGCTTTTGGTAGATCTGGAGACCGATCAATTATCTTTATTGATGCGTAACCAATTCTGTGATCTGAAACTAATTCCTATTTCAAACTTTTTACTCTGCCTATTAGCTCAGCATAAAGTTACCCCTTAGTCTTTTAATCTAGTCTTAGATAAAAGCCTACTATCGTAATAACAGGGATCTTAACCAATCGTGGCTTAAACTAGTCTTAGTTTAAGTTATCTGAATAAAACCAATCTTTTATTTTATCTTAATTTTTTTAACATGGCGCAGTCAAATGAGTCGAACCTACAAGGACTAGAGTTTTTCTGGAATAACACATCGAGTGAAAATCAACACGACTGGGAAAAATGGTCAGAAAAGTTCCAATTAACAATTATCGCGAAAGATTCGGTGGACATTGAAGACGTAATCAACCCCCGGTAAGACTCGACCTAGCATACCCTATCGCCGAACCAGCGGATCTTTCCGATGATCAATCCCGTCGGGCAGAAGAAAACAGACGTCACCGACTAGCTATCCAAGCTTACAACGAAGAGATGAGAAGGAGAAAGGCAGAAGATAACGCAAAATTCAACGGACCTCAAATCGGAGATATCGACAAGAAATTAAAATCTTAATTATACCTGGCACTCGGAAGAGAAGTACAGAAATGCTTCTCACACAGAAATCCTGGGAAAAGAATACTGGACATTGATTTTGCAGAAATCTGAGATTTACTAAAAACTACATTTACGGTTTCCACAAACCTAACCTACGAGAGATAAAAACTTTTTGGCCGAAGACAGAAAGATAACGAGTCTCTAGAAAAGTTCCACGAAACATTATCTGAATTGCCAAAAACTGTAAACTGGGCGAACTCGAGTCAGAACTAGTCAGAGATATCTTGATTACAAATATGCGAAACGTTGAGATCCAAAAGAAACTATGCATCGAATACTTAACCTCAGAAAACATGTTGTCTTATGTACTTGTCCATGAGAAAGGTACTAAGATACATCAACATTACATAAAATTCCCTGTTTATAATACTGTACAAAGATCACAAAACGTAAAAAACGAACCAACCCTAAAAATTGTTGAAAGCAACAAATGTCGAAACTGCGGTCAGCATTTCAAGAAAGGACACCTAACCAAAAGCCCAGCTAGAGATAGAAACTTCAACTCGTGCGGTCGTAAAGGAAATTTCGCAAAGCACTGCAGAAGCACAGCAAGAACACAAACGAATGTAGTCGAACAAAACCTAACACATCCCGAAAAAGAAAATAACCGGGCTAACCCACAGGAGAATTCCGAATATGGAGTCAACCTAAATAATTTTTTAATTTTAGCGGTGGATACGGTAACCAAATAAATGCAGTTGTAGATAAGATTGAGCGTGGAGTGAGAACTGTATTCAATCCGTCGAAAATTGATATGTACCCGTAGCTTTCCCCCCTACGATGTTGAAATTACACTGTCTTGCAGTTTGCGGTGTCAATTTTAACTGACTATACGCATATTTCAAATCTAACACTGTGAAAAACAAGGTACCTGCTGCTTGTGCAGTTACTATCTGACTGACACCGTCTAATAGCTCCTCCACATTCGGCATCTGATACTTGTTTTTGTATAATTGTCTGCTGATGGGCTTTGCATCCAGAGCCAATTTAATTGAATCATCTTTCTTCACTGTGATGACAATAGGGGCTATGAAACAATCACTAGTACATTTGTCTAACTTTTGAACATGGCCTTCCAGTAGTAATTTTTCGATTTCCTTCTCAACTTTTCCTTGCACATGGATGGGCATTCTCCTCCCCTTTTCCTGAATCGGGCAGAGAGGGTACTTGAACGTTGTACTTACTACATGATGTACTGATCGTCCTTTTCTGTCAAACAGAGGTTTGAAATCATCATAGAATTTTCTTTCCACAGCCCCGACTGTTGGCACAGCATTATGTCAAATCGGGATTTTTTCTTCGGGGCGGGTCTTTGTGTAGTGGTTATACCCACTTTATTTTGTAAATCTAAGCCTAAGATACACCGTGTCCTTCGTTCAGTTATCAGAAATGTAGCATCCGGAATTTCCCAGCCAGTGGACCGTAGCTTCGCTTTCACCGCACCCAATATTGCTATTGGTTTTTTATTATAGTCCACGAATTGTGCTGGCAAATTCAATTTTTCGACCGGGGTGAACTGTATGTTCCCTAACGAGTCCAAAATCTGTTTCGCCACTGTCCAATTTATAAATGAAATTGGGCTTCCGGTGTCCACTGTCATATTTATTTGGTTATCAATTCAGATTAGGGCTTTCAATGATTTCATCCTTCCCGATGTTGAATGTTTCCGAATGTCAATCTTTTTCGTTTCGAGTTTACTTACTCCATTACTGCCACTGTTCTCTTTTACTTTCTCTTCGATGTATCGAGTGATCATCTCTATCTGATTGTCTTTTTGTTCAATTACCATAACCTCAAATTCTTCGCACGAATCAAATGTTTGAATCAAATTACATTCTTCCTCCGAGCTCTCTGTATTCTCGGTTAATTCACTGACTTGTTGCGAACGACACATTCGAGCAAAGTGGTTCGGTTTAATGCAGTTCATACATTTTTTTCCCATTGCCGCACAATTTTTCAAATGACCATCTACAAATGGTTTGCCACACCTATTGCATTGTTTCCTATCATCTGCGTTATATTTATTCGATATCGCCCTTCCTTCCGGCTGTTTCCGTCTATTCCTTTCGCGATAGGATTTTCTACTATTCTGATTCCTGTTTCCCACCGCTAGTATCGGTTCCTGCTTGATTTTAATTTGAGAACCTGTTTGAGTTATTGTTTGTGCAGTACCCAGAGTGGACTTCTGAAACGCATGTGTCGATTGTTTACTCTGTTCGAATTTTATCGCAGGTTTTAACACTTCCTCAGGAGGTAATGTCTCAAACGTGAGTGTGTCCTGCAATGCTGGGCTTCGCATTTTAGAAATGAAGAGATCTCTGACTAACTCATCTTCTAAAGGTGTCCAATGCCGATTTCGCTGCTTGAGCAGTTAGTGCGGCATGAAATGACACTAACGATTCTCCCATTTCCTGCGATCTATTAAATAACTTTTAACGCTCATAGGTGATGCTCTGGCATTTTTCAAAAGTCTCCTTTGCTAATCTGGCCATCTCTCTAAATTCCAATTTAGAAATCTCAACATGTGGGTTTTTTTGAACAAACGGTTTCTTTCCTTCCGTCCCAAACGCAAAAAATAGCCTGGATACTAGTCACTTTTGAACTTCGTTGTAGTAAATATTGTGACCCACTTTAGGTCCTCTTTCTCTCCTCTCTTCATTCTCGGCTGCTACTCGATCTTTTAATAGTCTGTCCCGTGCTTCTCTAGCTGCTGTTGCAGCAGTGGATTCACCCTCTCTGGGTGTTTCTGGCCGGGGTTCCGGCCCCTACAACACTGGTTTAGGATCTTCCAGCATAACTTCTGGGTTGACATTTTCTTTTACAGTTACCGCCATCAGGAACTGATCGAACCATACTTTAAAATTCCAAGGTGGATCAGAGTTCGCTGTGGTCCAGAAAACAGGAATTCCCATGTTCTATTATCTTGAGCCAGAAATCCTGCTGGCTGCGCCATGTGATATTCCTAAACTGCGTAGCGTGTTGTAGAATAAAAGTAAGAAAAGATACTGTTAATTTACTGTTCTCGATCTTGTCTTGTTAACAAAGTTAGTAGCTGAGATTGGTTACTGTTTTATAGCTTGAAATATGAAACACTGACCAACTCATCTATAAAGTTTTCTTAACATCAAATGGACTTGACCACTCTTACATAATAATAGCATAATAAATATAGCTAGCACATATGGTTACTGCAGATGCAGTATCTAGCAAACTGTCCTCAAGGTTACGTACTGCGGAAGCTGCAGTACCACAAATCTACGAAAGTCAGGGAGATTACCAAAAACTGGATTACACTGTTTTTCAGTGGATTCCGCAACCAATTTGCTCTTTTTATCACTGGATTTCACAAATCGTCGATGGTTTCCTCAGTCAAAATTTCTAATTTAAGTGTTTCAACATGTATCCCGCGTGGACGAATTTTTTCATTCCCTGACTTTCGTAGATTTGGTGAACGTTTCCGCCAGTGACAGTCTTTTTTTTCAGCTTAGGTGACAAAAAGATGAGTCTCAACGAATGAGACAATTAACCTCTCAATTTTTCCCCAAGTCAATTTTCTACTTCAACTACCTTTCAAATAATTATCTTTTTCTTTTTCCCCCTCCTCTCGGCGTTTAATTGCTGGGGGTGTGGGGCTGGAGTGGGCGCTTTTTTTCTCAGCACTTAAGACAATTGTACTAAATGCTGGTAAACCCTCCCACCTCAGCAATTAAGACAAATGTTTTAATTGCAGAAGGGGATTTTAACATGAGGGGATTTGTCCCATTTAATTAACAAACCGAGCAGTAAAAAAAATCCCGTCAAAAATAGATATAAGGAGTTAAATGACCAAAAACGAAAAACAAGAACAGTTTTACGAAACCTCTTAACCGTTGATGCCAATTTTGAACATAAACAAGAAAATGAAATTCAAATTAAGTACTGATTAACATACACCAATTTAACCAAGCAAACAATTAACTTAAATAAACAAAAACAAAAAAAGAAAAAATAATCTTGGAATTAGAAGAATATTGTTACTCCATACCACAACGATCCGGAGGCACCCCCAAATGAGGTTCCTTATAATAGTTAGCACGGCGCCCCAAATGCGGTTCCTTATAATAGTTGGCACGGCGCCCCAAATGCCCATTCATCAAACAGGTTAAAGGCTTACCAGCTAGGTTAGCCCACTTTATTTCCCTTTTTACTGTTTTTTTATTCCAACCAATTAGTATAACAATGCTTTCCAACCAAACGGAACTGCACTTTTATAAAGATTTTTTTAAAATAATGAACGCAGTGGAAACTCTTATATAGGTCATCTTGCTGATTTTTTTGTTTTTTTTTCAGGAAAAAGTCTTAAAAAATACAAGCACTCAGTTAACGTACACCCCACGAGAAGCGACTCGGAATGGGCCTCCACCATGAAGAGGGAGTGGGAGGGTGTCACAAAAGCTTGCCTCTCTGAAACTGTTTGCTTGTAGGAACCTCCTTCCAGCTCCTCGTGGCCACCAAAGAACACACCAATCCTTTTGCTCGTCGCGAGGGCTTCATACTCATTGACATTGTGCGCAGCGAGCTGACACAGTGAAACGTCAAGCGAACTTGAATACAGAGAGAGCCTTTCAGCGTATCGAAATATTAAGCTCCAATTACATATTTGGTATTAAACAACAACTAACCACTCAGAAGTCGTCAAATGAAACATGCCCCTGAGACTCTGTGCTGCGAGAAAGGCGAATCGGAGCCAGCTTGGTACATTTTCAAGCGCCTGAAATCCCATGACGCCCGGTGGTCCGTCTTCGCCAGCAGTCGTTTGTGCAGACGTCCGAGTGATACATCAGCCACCGCCTTACACACGGTGAAGGATGGCCCATCAGAAGCACCGGCGTCTGCCTCTGCAATCCAGAGCTGCGGCGGGCTACTTAGGAACATTCTCTGGACATCATTATCCTTCACCTTCACGATTTTAACCTTATTATTTTGGGATTTTGGTTGTGAAATATTTCTATCTTTGTCCAAATTACTGAAAAACAAGAATCCATTTAACTATTTAATTCCTTACCAATTGAGAGCTGGCACAAAAAAAAATTAGTTCTGGGTTGTCAGCTAATACGAAAAGTGTCTCTAAGAAACACAAATTATACTTACATTGATCACCGTCTTCAGGTCATAGCGACGCATCACAAAGGAGGGTCCAGGTTGCTCGGAGGGTTTGGTCAGTCGCGTTGTCGCAGTACATGACCTCATAAAAGATCTCACTGCTGAGTCCTAGGAGGTTATTGCCATTGTTTGATCCAGAACTCCTCTTGCAACAGAGAGTTGGCAAGATCGGCGCTATTAACCGCAATAACCTGCGTCGTTGATAGGGGCACCCGAAATATATTACTCGAAAGATCACTATGAACTGTTTATAACAATGCGAACAGTTAAAATAAGGTTGATGAAGCAGTTACGTTTGAGAGATTAGATCTTTCAATGCCTCTTGAAACTGTTGACGAAGAACCAACCAGAATCTGCCCAAACGTCTCAGTCTCCGTTTGGGCCACTTTATCATCTGAGGCTGATCGTCGCTGAGGCTGGCCAGAGGCAGGTCCTCGCAGAACATAGGCTGGTCCCCGCTGACCGGAGGCGGCTTCTCTTGCAGTCTAGAGTCCGATCCCTTCTGGTGAATTAGGTTTGTGAGCGACACGTTGTCGTCGTCACTGTCCTAGCGTTGAGAGCTCTGATCGTACCCGAGTCGAGATTTTTCACCTAATTTGAAGCAAGATTTGAGCGGTTTGAGCGGTTTTTTTTAGACAATTACACTCAAAATCTTGCTTCAAAATGAGCGGTTTGAGCGGTTTTTGAACGGTTTATCTAAAAAAAACGCTCAAAAATCGCGCAAGATTTGAACGGTTTTGAGCGGTTTATCTAAAAAAACCGTTCAAATCTTTGCAGTTTTTGAGCGGTTTTTTAGATAAACCGCTCAAAACCGTTCAAATCTTGCGCGGATTTTGAGCGGTTTTTTTAGATAAACCGTTCAAAAACCGCTCAAACCGCTCATTTTGAAGCAAGATTTTTTTTGGCGTAATTGTCTAAAAAAACCGCTCAGACCGCTCAATTTTCCAGTGGTTATTTTGCTCGAATATTTGAAAAAAGTCGCTCACATTGTTTTTGGTCAAGACATCGAAAAACATCTTGCTTGATTTGAGAACGGTTAGAACTTTTTTTAAATTGTAGAAAATATTTCAACTGCATCTCAGCGTGGGTTGACCAAAAATGCTTATCCTACAATTTCCATTTAAGTTTTGTTTCAATTCTGTTGTCCAAAGATTGTGAAATTATTCTTAAGAAACCCTAATCCTAACCTAACCCTAACCCAAACCCTACCCCGAGTCATTTTCGGAGAAGAAGAACTGTGTGGCTCTGACCGCTGAGATCTCAGTTTTACTCGTCGTAAACTACCATTTTGTAACGAGTAAAACTGACCAAAAAACCTGGTTTTAGCAAGGTGTTTTAAATTGAGTAAAAGCACTCTTAATTACTTTAAATTTGATTAAAAACAAGTTTTAACATGTTTCTGAACATCTTGCCTTTTCTGAGAAAATGGTTATCATACAATTTTCATAAATGGAAAATGTATGATAACCATTTTTTTAGCTTCAAGTTAAATTTTCGTTTTTGATGAGCAATGTCCTTTAAATTGAGCAAAAGCACTCTTAAATATTTTAAGTTTGTTTATAAACAAGTTTGAACCTTTTCTGAAAATTTTGCCTTTCATAAAAAAATGGTTATCATAAAATTTTCATATATGGAAATTGTAAGATAACCATATTTTTTTCAAGAAAAAAACGTAGTTATTTTTCATCAACAGACTGTCGTATTTGCCGGAGAAACTAGATTGAATCTTTTTTCAATGGTTTTTTGAAATTGTATGAAAATTGTATGATTTGCATTTTTCCATACATTTTATGCAGGCAATTGTATAGTAAGCTTTTTTGGTGTGGGGAAATGTAAGATAAGCATTTTCGGTTTATGGAGGTCAACCCGGGGTCACATTACCTTTCCAGGCCTTTTTGTTGGTTTTAATCGGTTTTCTTTATAAGACCGCTAAAAACCGCTTAAAAACCGCTCAAATCTTGCTTGAAAACCATTCAAAAATGACCGCAAGAAATGATCGGTTTTGAGCGGTTTTGCGGTTTTTCCAAAAAAAACCGCCCAAACCGCCCAAACCGCTCAAACCACTCAAATCTTGCTGAAAAACCGCTCAAACCGCTCATATCTTGAGCGGTTTATGAGCGGAATCTCGACCTGGGTAGCCATTATCAAACGCATCAAAAACTGACTCAAAGTGCTTGTTGCGCCTGTTTTGCATCCTCTCGAAGGTTTGCTTAAAACACAGCCAAGTATTCATGATCAGGCTGAAGGTTGGCATGTTCGATAGCATAAGGCCGGTTGTCTGCTGCATCGCTGTTAAATGTGATATCTTATCGATGACATTTAACCTTTGAGTTTATACTCAGCTACGGCCAGGTTATTCTAATACCTGCCGAAAGCGCAACGGCTTTTGGTAGATCTGGAGACCGATCAATTATCTTTATTGATGCGTAACCAATTCTGTGATCTGAAACTAATTCCTATTTCAAACTTTTTACTCTGCCTATTAGCTCAGCATAAAGTTACCCCTTAGTCTTTTAATCTAGTCTTAGATAAAAGCCTACTATCGTAATAACAGGGATCTTAACCAATCGTGGCTTAAAATAGTCTTAGTTTAAGTTATCTGAATAAAACCAATCTTTTATTTTATCTTATTTTTTTTAACATGGCGCAGTCAAATGAGTCGAACCTACAAGGACTAGAGTTTTTTTGGAATAACACATCGAGTGAAAATCAACACGACTGGGAAAAATGGTCAGAAAGGTTCCAATTAACAATTATCGCGAAAGATTCGGTGGACATTGAAGACGTAATCAACCCCCGGTAAGACTCGACCTAGCATACCCTATCGCCGAACCAGCGGATCTTTCCGATGATCAATCCCGTCGGGCAGAAGAAAACAGACGTCACCGACTAGCTATCCAAGCTTACAACGAAGAGATGAGAAGGAGAAAGGCAGAAGATAACGCAAAATTCAACGGACCTCAAATCGGAGATATCGACAAGAAATTAAAATCTTAATTATACCTGGCACTCGGAAGAGAAGTACAGAAATGCTTCTCACACAGAAATCCTGGGAAAAGAATACTGGACATTGATTTTGCAGAAATCTGAGATTTACTAAAAACTACATTTACGGTTTCTACAAACCTAACCTACGAGAGATAAAAACTTTTTGGCCGAAGACAGAAAGATAACGAGTCTCTAGAAAAGTTCCACGAAACATTATCTGAATTGCCAAAAACTGTAAACTGGGCGAACTCGAGTCAGAACTAGTCAGAGATATCTTGATTACAAATATGCGAAACGTTGAGATCCAAAAGAAACTATGCATCGAATACTTAACCTCAGAAAACGTGTTGTCTTATGTACTTGTCCATGAGAAAGGTACTAAGATACATCCACATTACCTAAAATTCCCTGTTTATAATACTGTACAAAGATCACAAAACGTAAAAAACGAACCAACCCTAAAAATTGTTGAAAGCAACAAATGTCGAAACTGCGGTCAGCAGTTCAAGAAAGGACGCCTAACCAAATGCCCAGCTAGAGATAGAAACTTCAACTCGTGCGGTCGTAAAGGAAATTTCGCAAAGCACTGCAGAAGCACAGCAAGAACACAAACGAATGTAGTCGAACAAAACCTAACACATCCCGAAAAAGAAAATAACCGGGCTAACCCACAGGAGAATTCCGAATATGGAGTCAACCTAAATAATTTTTTAATTTTAGCGGTGGATACGGTAACCAAATAAATGCAGTTGTAGATAAGATTGAGCGTGGAGTGAGAACTGTATTCAATCACTAGGGCCTAGAACTAAAAAGACGTTGATGGTATCCCTGGGAAATTTCAATCTCTACTCTACTGAAATTCAGATCGACTCAGCAAGTCCAGTTTCATTTATGAAGAAAGACCTACACCATGAATTGAAAATACGAGATAGATTCTTGAGTATAGAATCAGTGGACGAATTCACGAAGAAAACATATCAAACATTATTGGAAATGTTTGTGTGAGGATTCGATCGATGGGTTCGGACGTCAAAGATCAAAAAGTGTTCATTACCGAAGGAGGGGAAAAAATCTCCTCGGAAATGATATACTACCGAACATGGGAACAGAAGTACTCTAGAAGCAACCACCACCCAATGGGCCAGACGTCAATCAAAAAAAAGTTGCATCTGACAGACAACCAGAACAGGGCCTAGACACACTACTACAAAGTGAGTTTAAACTATACATATCAGGCCGATTTCCTGACTTTATAAAATTAACCGGTAGATCAAAGTATCTTATCGTTAACATCTATTTTAACGAATCTATAAAACCGATACAGTTAAAAGGGAAACACATACCGATCCATCTTCTCCCTAAGGTAAAAATATGCATCGACCAACTACTAGGAGATGGCCTTATTGAAAAAATGTCTAGTTGTTTGAAAGATTGTTTTTATCTCCCCTATTGTAATCACAGCTAAAATGGACGGATCAATTAAATTAGCGTTAAATTCAAAACTGCTCAAAAACAGATATTTCGTAATAGATATCAAATGCCTAACCTATTTGAACTAATCGATAACGCCGCAGTAACAAAGAGCGGACACGACGAAAACAAAATTTGGTTCTCTTCAATCAACCAAAAAAATGCATATATTCAAATACCGTTATCCAAAAAGCAAGCAACCATTGTAATTTCAATATCGTGGGGGCAGATATCACAGGCTCCTATCGTTTTAAAACTGGATTTTAAGGGTTAGGTGATATGCCCCATAAATTTCAACGCATAATGGACCGTATGACGGAAAAATTACCAAATACACGTTGTTATCTTGACGATATCTTAATTGCTACCATGGGTAGCAAAGACGAACACCGAAAAATAGTTATTAATGTTTTAAAAACAATAGACGATGAAGGATTGGCCATATATTGGGAAAAGTGCACGTTTCTGACTCACAATTTAGAATGACTAGAATTTAAAATCGACGCGAAAGGGACAACGGCATTAATACACAAATCAGACGCAATCAAAAATCTAAAAGAACCGGGTTGTATCAAAGATATGAGATCACTAACGATACCGTTTGACCAATTCAACAAACTCATCTCAAATTTAGCGTCTTTATCAGCACCGTTTAGAGAACTAATGCAAAAGAATAAACCATTTAATTGGTCCACGGTGCAAGCCGAGGCGTTTGAAAAAATCAAAAAAGAAATCTGCAACACAGTAACTAATCACCATTTTGATGTAAATCTGAATACAAGAGTGAAATGCGACTCATCACATTTAGGACTGCGCGCGTCGTTCAACAAGACCATCGGGGGACCTGGAAGACCGAAGCGTTCGCTAGTAGATTCCTAAACATAGCCGAATTAAAATATAGCACAAATAAACTCGAATTGTTGGTTCTAGTGTGGGCGTTAAATCATTTTAAAAACTACCAATTAAGCGAACAGTTGTATATTCTAACGGACCATAAAGCTTTAATTGGAGCGCTAAAAGATGAGAATTACACAAAAACGGCTCAATCTCGCCTCACCCGTTGGGCGGACAAATTACTACCATTCGAATTTACCGTCGAACTTTTGCCGGGGAAGGGGATTTGTCGACTATCTATCTAGACATCCATGGGGTGAACACGTACCAGTTTTGCTCGACGACAAGAAATTTCTTATCGCTTCAGTAAACCAAATTAGTACTCTCCTAGGTTTCGACCATTTGATGCCTAGATATTCGTGGCCGCAAATAAGAAACAAATTTTCTCAACAAGTCTTAGCGCATGACGTCACGTATTGCAATACGATTGGCCAATCGTTGGACAATATGACCAGTCAAGAAATAGAACGTGAGAAACGAATTGCGAATGCCGGGATTTCACACATTTGGTTGCGGAATCCTCAAAGTGGCCTGTTTTTGGAGCCATTTTGTGCAACACAGTGTTTTAGCTATTTGACCGTGGAATCCAAAACACCAGAGAAGGTCAAGGAAATATAACAATGCTGCGGATTATTCTACTAATCTGATTTTTCCCTGTTGCGGAACCCGCTTACATTTCACAAAAGGCATAGTTGGGCCTCGTATGTTTCTTAACTTACATGGAATGTGTTCGTGACCAAACACAAGTGACAAAATCCTTGGTTTTACTCAAAACTAGTCACCAAAGGTTTGATCACCTAAAATTTACAATGCATTGGAAATGACCTGAATTGTGTAAGAGTTTTCTTACACAATTCATATACTGAAAGCATCGAACTTTTGTATCCAGGACAATGTTAGTTATGCACACACAAAAAGTAATTTTGCATGCAAAACTTTTTTTCTGAAAATTTAGGTTGAGTACAAAATTCGATTTGCGGTTGGAAAAAAAACGGTTGAAAAGAAAATTGCGGTGGAAAAAAAATTTGCGGTTGAAAAAAAAATTTTTTTTTGAGGCAATTTCAAAATTGCTTAAAACATATAATTGTTGCCTGCACAAAAAGCTAATCATACAGTTTCAAGATATGGAAGCTGTATGATCGACATTTTTTTTACACAAAGTTTTTTCTTTTTTATTTATTACGATACGCCGATTTTTATGCCGAAACAAGAAAAAAGTACTTTGGAAATTTGATGACACCATTTTAGAAAATTGTATGAAACTTTTAAGACTAGTGTTTTTCATAGACATATTTTATGGAATTGTACGATTGCATTTTTGGTCTATGGAGCTCAACCCGCGATATCGCGCGTTAATTGTCCCAACAAATCAATTATGTCAAATAAACTTCTTTCAACCAGCTTGGAACAATTTTAAGACGGATTAAATCTCCGCTTACGCGTTAATAGCGCGAAATATATCGTGCGCTAATTTTTCCAAATTGGCCAAAATGGTTCAGTTTAAACCCCTAAAATTTTACGAAAAATGATCACAAGTGAAATATCTTTTCAAATTTAAGCTAAGGACAACAATACCTTTGAAATGATGAAAAAATTCCCTCAAAAAAGCTAGTTGAAAAGTCGAAATTTGTCAGAAGCAAAAAACCCACCACGAGCAAAAATATTCCGTTACTTTCGTATCGAAAGTCGGTACAATAAGATCCACTTTGAGAGTAGAGAGTAGTTTTTAAGGTGACTCATTGGATCGGTTGTTATGATTATTCAACAGAAATCATCATTTTCACTATTTTGTATACCCCAAGTGAATAATTGTCCAAAGTCCAAATTTAATATATTTACTCGCGAAGTCTGCAATGCCGCATCTTTCGATCAAATTTGAACTAGTTCTAGATCTGTAGAACTAATTTGATTTATGAAAAGTGTTGCATACTGCCAACCGAGTGGCAAACATAAGGTTCGATTTGGCTGACAGAGGCTGTTCAAAATGAGCTGCGAGAGGTGGTTTTGTTCGGTTCTATTACCAGTTGTGGTTGTGTTGTGCTTTGGTGCAGCGACACTTGCTGTCCCTGAGGATCGGTGGAAGGAAACAGAAGAGAGGAATCAGCCAGCAGAAGTTGTGTCGGTGGCAACTGAAGATGATCAGCAGCCACACTCATCCCACCACATTCTCTTCGTCACCCTCTGTCTCAGAGGTCACTTCAACCCTTCAGCAGGTCACATGTCAAATGATTTCAAGCGCCGCAACCACAATTCAAGTCGTCTCTTTCATTTTAATTGGTTGCAATTATACGGGGGGTGAACGCGAAACCCGAAACGCCAAATGCCAAATGCATTATCCTAAGCCAAAAGTGTGAGCAATCTTTTTGCTGCTTTTATTCTGCTTCTCGAGGCTGGACAAATATAAAAATAAAAGAACTGCTCATGTGATAATTCGTTCTTGGTGCAAATGGTTTCCACCACACACTCAGGTGCAGATCTAGGAATTTCTCGAGGGGGGGGGGGGGGGGGCTTTTTTCAAAAACATTTTGAAATTTTTCGGCACCTTTTGGACACTTTTTGGAAAATGTTGACCAAAAAATAGCGTTTTTTTGTTGGCGCACGATAGAAAATTTTTTGGGTCCGTCACCAAAAAAGGATATCTCAAAATAGTTCAAAGGGAGACCCTTTGGGTCGGCAGGGGGTCGAATCCCTGAGGAAAAAGCGTCTGCCTCCCGCCCTCCACCCGCCTAAATCCGCTACTGGACACACTGCTCACTATTTAAAACGGATGAAAGATACGATTAGTTGGTAGCAATTATTCTGGCGATTCATTCTTTGTTTAGTTTTAGTAGAAATTAGAAGGGACTCAGTCTCTGAACTGCTGCTCTCTTGCATTTTCAGTGCAAATAGTGGAAGTCTATTTTTAAAAAGCTGTAGAAGAAAACTACAACAATATAGATAAATATTTGGCTTTCCTCAAACCCCCAAACTGGTTATTTTGATCACAGCTGATCAAAATTCAGCAATCCTAAGTTTTGTTCCCAGCAATGTTCCGGGCGATGGTTAAGAGGGGCCACAGAGTGACTGTGTTCACGACCGACTCTTGTCCAGACATGGTCCAGCAGCTGATGCCAGGTGCGTTTGAGGTGCACGAACGAGTGGTGGTTCCCGACGTCCAAGTGCCTTCCGACATGTTCAAGGCCGTAGAACTGATGGATGATTACTTCCGAGAGAAGGGAATCATCAACCTGTACAAGGAACTGAGTGAGTTTCTGGAACAATCTACAACCAAATATGACCTGGTGTTCGGGGATTTTATGATGGCGGGAACAGGTCCTGCTGCCCGAAGGCATAGTATACCATACGTGGCTCAGTATATGGGCCCAGTGATTCCAACGCGAGCCAAACAGCCACCACTGCTTGAGAGGGGTGAAGTGCCTCTCCAACATCCAGGGGTGAGTTTGCAACCTCAGGACAAAAACCCCCTCGCACCCGCTTAGTTGAAACGCACTTGCACAGTTTCATTATGAGGATGACTTAAAAACAATCTAAAAGTTTTCAAAATTGTATATTTATTTTAAAAATTTAATACGATTCTGTGAAGCCAACACTAAGACTACTCCAAAGGCCCTAAAATGCAGTCGGAACATCCAGGGCTTGGCGCTGATTCATTACGTCTGGTTAAGTAAATTTGTCGGATCTACTTAACAATTCCCCTCCCGAAGCTTTTTTTTGGGCCAAAAGTTTTTGTTAAAAAAAGTGAAATTTAATTAAGAGTTTTCAAAGTGTAGTCTAAGCGGGTCGAGATGTGAGATCGAAGTTTTTTGGAACAAAAGTTCATGATTAAAATAGTGAAGCTTGGTCTCTAACTAGTGTGTCAACTCTTAAGTGTTTGGTTTATAACTTACTCTTAAGGCACTTAAAACCTGAAAAAAAAACGTCGATTAAAATCTCTATTGCTTCTAGAATATCTGCGATGATTATTCGCGATAAGTTCAGTGTCCAGATACTCTGATTCACATCCGAATTCGGTGTCACTGGTTTGTGTAGGAGAAGCCAGGCGTGGGAGCCATAGTGGCAAGTGCGGTGTTCTCGGGTTTGTATGAGGCGAGTGTGTCCTACCACTGCTACGCTGCACTGCAGAAGATTCATGCTGACAACGGGTGGGAGCGGGTGAACTACGGCTACGGCAGATTCCCCTTCAACTACATCCACAGTCACTCTATTCTGATGAGTAACGGTGCTGCTCCATTCACTATGAAGCCAGGCGAGAGATTCGAAAACGTCCACTCCATCGGTTAGCTATCACACCATGCACTCAATCAGCTTCGTAAGAATCTAAAATAAGTCAACCGAAAATGTAATGAGAAGGAATTATGGGTTTGGGTGTGTTTTCCCAGAACAATAGCTGCGAGAAAATACACGTCAAATTGGATAAACTCAACAGCATCACTTCGAAAATCTTTCAGATATGGGGCTCAAAAGGATTTCAAATTCAGCGAGATAGAAAGGGCTTTTGACTGTTCAGAAGAGTTAAGATCATTTATCCACGAGGGATAGGACCAACATACGAGCTGTACAGCTCATCACGGCGAACCGCTGTTGTGCCCCTGCTTAAGAGCTTAGAAGAAAGAGATGCAAGTCATTTCTGCATGCTCAAGGTCAATTTGAAAAAAAGACGATTTTAAATCATATAACAGGACCATTGTGACGTGCCCAATCAGCCATACTCCACGTGGGGTCCATGCATCAGGTAGCCAGAAGATATCGCCAGATCCCAACGGAGATTCTTGCTGGTTCCAATTTGACCTGATATTGACAATTGGCAGATGTTCAGTGCCCAGCCTGCTCCAGGTGGTTTTAGTTTTTGTTTTATTTGAGCGCAGGTTGAACACTTGAGACTAGTGTTTTCGTTCAGCTTGCAGGCTGACCAAGTTACAAAAGGCTTCACCAGTATAAGGCATTTAAGTGTTTGTTACTCGGTCGCTGTCTTTGTTACCGATTTGTACATTACTGCGATCTTTTTTTCAAAAATGCTGTTGGGATAATTTGTGCAGGTATTCACTTGCTTTATTAAGGTCTCCGATATAAGAATCGCGGCAAATCTTAGAAGAAGCAATGGTTTCAATCC
>NC_087062.1:100260348-100400755 GCF_963678635.1 Symsagittifera roscoffensis | reverse complement strand
ATTGGTGTGTACATGTATATGTTTGTTTGTGTGTGTACGAGTGTTGCGTGTGTATGATAATAGTTGTACCTCCTCTCTCTGCAGGTTTGGGTGGAGTGTGGAGGAATGATACTGGGTCCTGTGAGTGTGTGTAGGTTGTGTGTGTGCAGTTATGTCTGCTCTCTCTGCAGGTGTGTCTGCTCGTGAATGTGTGCGTACGAGTGGTACGTTTGTGTGATATCAGTTGTGCCTGCTCCCTCTGCAGGTTTGGGTGGATTGTGGAGGAGTGAGGCTGGGTACTATGTGTGTGTGTGTGTGTTGCGTGTGTGTATTGTGTATTTGTGTGTACATGTATATGTTTGTTTGTGTGTGTACGAGTGTTACGTGTGTATGATAATAGTTGTGCCTGCTCTCTCTGCAGGTTTTGGTGGAGTGTGGAGGAGTGAGGCTGGGTCCTATGAGTGTGTGTGTGTGCTGCGTGTGTGTATTGTGTGTTTCTGTGTACATGTATGTATGTGTGTTTGTTTGTTTGTTTGTTTGTTTGTTTGTTTGTTTGTTTGTTTGTTTGTTTGTTTGTTTGTTTGTTTGTTTGTTTGTTTGTTTGTTTGTTTGTTTGTTTGTTTGTTTGTTTGTTTGTTTGTTTGTTTGTTTGTTTGTTTGTTTGTTTGTTTGTTTGTTTGTTTGTTTGTTTGTTTGTTTGTTTGTTTGTTTGTTTGTTTGTTTGTTTGTTTGTTTGTTTGTTTGTTTGTTTGTTTGTGTGTGTACGAGTGTTACGTGTCTCTGATAACAGTTGTGCCTGCTCTCTCTGCAGCTTTGGGTGGAGTGTGGAAGAGTGAGGCTGGGTCCTATGAGTGTGTGTGTGTGTGTTGCGTGTGTGTATTGTGTGTTTGTGTGTACATGTATGTATGTGTGTTTGTTTGTTTGTTTGTGTGTGTACGAGTGTTATGTGTGTATGATAATAGTTGTGCATGCTCTCTCTGCAGGTTTGGTTGGAGTGTGGAGGAGTGATGCTGGGTCCTGTGATTTTGTTTGTTGTGTTTGTGTGTATTGTGTGTTTTTGTTGTGAAAATAGTTGTGTCTGCTCTCTGCAGGTGTGGGTGGAGTCTGAAGGAGTAAGGCGGGGTCCTGCGAGTTTGTGTAGGTTGCGTGTGTGCAGTTATGTTTGCTTTCTCTGCAGGTGTGTCTGCTCGTGAATGTGTACGTACGAGTGGTACGTGTGTGTGATATCAGTTGTGTCTGCTCTCTCTGCAGGTGTGGGTGGAGTGTGGAGAATTGAGGCTGGGTCCTATGAGTGTGTGTGTATTGCGTGTGTGATTTGTGTGTTTGTGTGTACATGTATGTATGTGTGTTTGTTTGTTTGTTTGTGTGTACGAGTGTAACGTGTGTATGATAATAGTTGTGTCTGCTCTCTCTGCAGGTGTGGGTGGAGTGTGGAGGATTGAGGCTGGGTCCTATGAGTGTGTGTGTGTGTGTTGCGTGTGTGTTTTGTGTGTTGGTGTGTACATGTATGTATGTGTGTTTGTTTGCTTGTTTGTGTGTGTACGAGTGTTACGTGTGTATGATAATAGTTGTGCCTGCTCTCTCTGCAGGTTTGGGTGGAGTGTGGAGGAGTGAAGCTGTGTCCTGTGAGTGTGTTTGTTGTGTTTGTGTGTATTGTGTGTTTTTGTTGTGAAAATAGTTGTGTCTGCTCTCTGCAGGTGTGGGTGGAGTCTGAAGGAGTAAAGCGGGGTCCTGCGAGTTTGTGTAGGTTGCGTGTGTGCAGTTATGTCTGCTCTCTCTGCAGGTTTGTCTGCTCGTGAATGTGTACGTACGAGTGGTACGTGTGTGTGATATCAGTTGTGTCTGCTCTCTCTGCAGGTGTGGGTGGAGTGTGAAGAATTGAGGCTGGGTCCTATGAGTGTGTGTGTGTGTGTGTGTGTGTGTTGCGTTTGTGTATTGTGTGTTTGTGTGTACATGTATATATGTGTGTTTGTTTGTTTGTTTGTGTGTACGAGTGTTACGTGTGTATGATAATAAATGTGTCTGCTCTCTCTGCAGGTGTGGGTGGAGTGTGGAGGAGTGAGGCTGTGTCCTATGAGTGTGTGTGTGTGTTGCGTGTGTATATTTGGGGTTGGTGTGTACATGTATGTATGTGTGTTTCTTTGGTTGTTTGTGTACGAGTGTTACGTGTTTATGATAATAGTTGTGCCTGCTCTCTCTGCAGGTTTGGGTGGAGTGTGGAGGAGTGAAACTGTGTCCTGTGAGTGTGTTTGTTGTGTTTGTGTGTATTGTGTGTTTTTGTTGTGAAAATATTTGTGTCTGCTCTCTGCAGGTGTGGGTGGAGTCTGAAGGAGTAAGGCGGGGTCCTGCGAGTGTGTGTAGGTTGGATGTGTGCAGTTATGTCTGCTCTCTCTGCAGGTGTGTCTGCTCGTGAATGTGTACGTACGAGTGGTACGTGTGTGTGATATCAGTTGTGTCTGCTCACTCTGCAGGTGTGGGTGGAGTGTGGAGGAGTGAGGCTGGGTCCTATGAATGTGTGTGTTGCGTGTGTGTATTGTGTGTTTGTGTGTACATGTATGTATGTGTGTTTGTTTGTTTGTTTGTTTGTTTGTTTGTTTGTTTGTTTGTTTGTTTGTTTGTTTGTTTGTTTGTTTGTGTGTGTACGAGTGTTACGTGTGTGTGATATCAGTTGTGTCTGCTCTCTCTGCAGGTGTGGGTGGAGTCTGAAGGAGTAAGGCGGGGTCCTGCGCGTGTGTGTAGGTTGTGTGTGTGCAGCTATGTCTGCTCTCTCTGCAGGTGTGTCTGCTCGTGAATGTGTACGTACGAGTGGTACGTGTGTGTGATATCAAATGTGTCTGCTCTCTCTGCAGATGTGGGTGGAGTGTGGAGGAGTGAGGCTGGGTCCAATGAGTGTGTGTGTGTGTGTGTGTGTGTGTTGCGTGTGTGTATTGTGTGTTTGTGTGCACATGTGTGTATGTGTGTTTGTTTGTTTGTTTGTTTGTTTGTTTGTTTGTGTGTGTACGAGTGTTATGTGTGTATGATAATAGTTGTGTCTGCTCTCTCTGCAGGTTTGGGTGGTGTGTGGAGGAATGATGCTGGGTCCTGTGAGTGTGTTTGTTGTGTTTGTGTGTATTGTGTGATTTTGTTGTGAGAAAAGTTGTGTCTGCTCTCTGCAGGTGTGGGTGGAGTCTGAAGGAGTAAGGCGGGGTCCTGCGAATGTGTGTAGGTTGTGAGTGTGCAGTTATGTCTGCTCTCTCTGCAGGTGTGTCTGCTCGTGAATGTGTACGTACGAGTGGTACGTGTGTGTGATACCAGTTGTGTCTGCTCTCTCTGCAGTGTGGGTGGAGTGTGGAGGAGTGAGGCTGGGTCTTATGAGTGTGTGTGTGTGTTGCGTGTGTGTATTGAGTGTTTGTGTGTACATGTAATTATGTGTGTTTATTTGTTTGTTTGTATACGAGTGTTACGTGTGTATGGTAATGGTTGTGCCTGCTCTCTCTGCAGGTTTGGGTGGAGTGTGGAGGAGTGATGCTGGGTCCTGTGAGTGTGTTTGTTGTGTTTGTGTGTATTGTGTGTTTTTGTTGTGAAAATAGTTGTGTCTGCTCTCTGCAGGTGTGGGTGGAGTCTGAAGGGGTAAGGCGGGGTCCTGCGAGTGTGTGTAGGTTGTGTGTGTGCAGTTATGTCTGCTCTCTCTGCAGGTGTGTCTGCTCGTGAATGTGTAAGTACGAGTGGTACGTGTGTGTGATATCATTTGTGTCTGCTCTCTCTGCAGGCGTGGGTGGAGAGTGGAGGAGTGAGGCTGCGTCCTATGAGTGTGTGTGTGTGTGTGTTGCGTGTGTGTTTTGTGGGTTTGTATGTACATGTATTTATTTGTGTTTCTTTGTTTGTTTGTTTGTTTGTTTGTTTGTGTACGAGTGTTACGTGTGTATGATAATAGTTGTGCCAGCTCTCTCTGCAGGTTTGATTGGAGTGTGGAGGAATGATGCTGGGTCCTGTGAGTGTCTTTGTTGTGTTTGTGTGTATTGTGTGTTTTTGTTGTGAAAATAGTTGTGCCTGCTCTCTGCAGGTGTGGGTGGAGTCTGAAGGAGTAAGGCGGGGTACAGCGAGTGTGTGTAGGTTGTGTGTGTACAGTTATGTCTGCTCTCTCTGCAGGTGTGTGTGTGCTCGTGAACGTGTACATACGAGTGGTACGTGTGTGTGATATCAGTTGTGCCTGCTCTCTGCAGGTGTGGGTGGAGTGTGGAGGAGTTAGGCTGGGTCCTATGAGTGTGTGTGTGTTGCGTGTGTGTATTGTGTGTTTGTGTGTACATGTATGTATGTGTGTTTGTTTGTTTGTTTGTTTGTGTACGAGTGGTACGTGTGTGTGATATCAGTTGTGTCTGCTATCTCTGCAGTTTGGGTGGAGTGTGGAGGAGTGATGCTGGGTCCTGTGAGTTTGTTTGTTGTGTTTGTGTGTATTGTGTGTTTTTGTTGTGGAAATAGTTGTGTCTGCTCTCTGCAGGTGTGGGTGGATTCTGAAGGGGTAAGGCGGGGTCCTGCGAGTGTGTGTAGGTTGTGTGTGTGCAGTTATGTCTGCTCTCTCTGCAGGTGTGTGTGTGCTCGTGAACGTGTACATACGAGTGGTACGTGTGTGTGATATCAGTTGTGCCTGCTCTCTGCAGGTGTGGGTGGAGTGTGGAGGAGTTAGGCTGGGTCCTATGAGTGTGTGTGTGTTGCGTGTGTGTATTGTGTGTTTGTGTGTACATGTTTGTATGTGTGTTTGTTTGCTTGATTGTGTGTGTGTGTACGAGTGTTACGTGTGTATGATAATAGTTGTGCCTGCTCTCTCTGCAGGTTTGGGTGGAGTGTGGAGGAGTGATGCTGGGTCCTGTGAGTGTGTTTGTTGTGTTTGTGTGTATTGTGTGTTTTTGTTGTGAAAATAGTTGTATCTGCTCACTGCAGGTGTGGGTGGAGTCTGAAGGAAAAAGGCGGGGTCCTGCGAGTGTGTGTAGGTTGTGTGTGTGTGCAGTTATTTCTGCTCTCTGTGCAGGTGTGTGTGTGTGCTCGTGAATGTGTACGTACGGGTGGTACGTGTGTGTGATATCAGTTGTGCCTGCTCTCTGTGCAGGTTTGGGTGGAGTGTGGAGGAGTGATGCTGGGTCCTGTGAGTGTGTTTGTGATGCGTGTGTGTATTGTGTGTTTTTTTGTACATGTATGTATGTGTGTTTGTTTGTTTGTTTGTTTTACGAGTGTACGTGTGTATGATAATAGTTGTGCCTGCTCTCTCTGCAGGTGTGGGTGGAGTGTGGAGGAGTGAGGCTGGGTCCTATGAGTGTGTGTGTGTTGCGTGTGTGTATTGTATGTTTGTGTGTACATGTATGTGTGTGGGTTTGTTTGTTTGTTTGTGTGTGTACGAGTGTTACGTGTGTGTGATATCAGTTGTGTCTGCTCTCTCTCTGTAGGTGTGGGTGGAGTGTGGAGGAGTGATGCTGGGTCCTGTGAGTGTGTTTGTTGTGTTTGTGTGTATTGTGTGTTTTTGTTGTGAAAATTGTTGTGTTTGCTCTCTGCAGGTGTGGGTGGATTCTGAAGGGGTAAGGCGGGGTCCTGCGAGTGTGTGTAGGTTGTGTGTGTACAATTATGTCTGTTCTCTCTGCAGGTATGTGTGTGCTCGTGAATGTTTACGTACGAGTGGTACGTGTGTGTGATATCAGTTGTGCTTGCTCTCTCTGCAGGTGTGGGTGGAGTGTGGAGGAGTGATGCTGGGTCCTGTGAGTGTGTTTGTGATGCGTGTGTGTATTGTGTGTTTTTTTGTACATGTATTTATGTGTGTTTGTTTGTTTGTTTGTTTGTGTACGAGTGTACGTGTGTATGATAATAACTGTACCTGCTCTCTCTGCAGGTTTGGGTGGAGTGTGGATGAGTGATGCTGGGTCCTATTAGTGTGTTTGTTGTGTTTGTGTGTATTGTGTGTTTTTGTTGTGAAAATAGTTGTGTCTGCTCTCTGCAGGTGTGGGTGGAGTCTGAAGGAGTAAGGCGGGGTCCTGCGAGTGTGTGTAGGTTGCGTGTGTGCAGTTATGCCTGCTCTCTCTGCAGGTGTGTCTGCTCGTGAATTTGTACGTACGAGTGGTACGTGTGTGTGATATCAGTTGTGTCTGCTCTCTCTCTGCAGGTTTGGGTGGAGTGTGGAGGAGTGATGCTGGGTCCTGTGAGTGTGTTTGTGATGCGTGTGTGTATTGTGTGTTTTTTGTACATGTGTGTATGTGTGTTTGTTTGGTTGTTTGTGTACGAGTGTTACGTGTGTATGATAATAGTTGTGCCTGCTATCTCTGCAGGTTATGTTGGAGTGTGGAGGAGTGAACCTTGGTCCTATTAGTGTGTGTGTGTGATGCGTGTGTGTACTGTGTGTTTTTTTGTACATGTATGTATGTGTGTTTGTTTGTTTGTTTGTTTGTGTACGAGTATTACGTGTGTATGATAATAGTTGTGCCTGCTATCTCTGCAGGTTCGGGTGGAGTGTGGAGGAGTGATGCTGGGTCCTGTGAGTTTGTTTGTTGTGTTTGTGTGTATTGTCTGTTTTTGTTATGAAAATAGTTGTGTCTGCTCTCTGCAGATGTGGGTGGAGTCTGAAGGAGTAAGGTGGGGTCCTGCGAGTGTGTGTAGGTTGTGTGTGTACAGTTATGTCTGCTCTCTTTGCAGGTGTGTGTGTGCTCGTGAATGTGTACGTACGAGTGGTACGTGTGTGTGATATCAGTTGTGCTTGCTCGCTCTGCAGGTGTGGGTGGAGTGTGGAGGAGTGAGGCTGGGTCCTATGGGTGTGTGTGTGTTGCGTGTGTGTATTGTGTGTTTGTGTGTACATGTATGTGTGTGGGTTTGTTTGTTTGTTTGTGTGTGTTCGAGTGTTACGTGTGTGTGATATCAGTTGTGTCTGCTCTCTCTGTAGGTGTGGGTGGAGTGTGGAGGAGTGATGCTGGGTCCTGTGAGTGTGTTTGTTGTGTTTGTGTATTGTGTGTTTTTGTTGTGAAAATTATTTTTTCTGCTCTCTGCAGGTGTGGGTGGATTCTGAAGGGGTAAGGCGGGGTCCTGCGAGTGTGTGTAGGTTGTGTGTGTACAGTTATGTCTGCTCTCTCTGCAGGTGTGTGTGTGTGTGCTCGTGAATGTGTACGTACGAGTGGTACGTGTGTGTGATATCAGTTGTGCTTGCTCTCTCTGCAGGTGTGGTTGGAGTGTGGAGGAGTGATGCTGGGTCCTGTGAGTGTGTTTGTTGTGTTTGTGTGTATTGTGTGTTTTTGTTGTGAAAACAGTTGTGTCTGCTCTCTGCAGGTGTGGGTGGAGTCTGAAGGAGTAAGGCGGGGTCCTGCGAGTGTGTGTAGGTTGCGTTTGTGCAGTTATGCCTGCTCTCTCTGCAGGTGTGTCTGCTCGTGAATTTGTACGACCGAGTGGTACGTGTGTGTGATATCAGTTGTGTCTGCTCTCTCTGCAGGTTTGGGTGGAGTGTGGAGGAGTGATGCTGGGTCCTGTGAGTGTGTTTGTGATGCGTGTGTGTATTGTGTGTTTTTTTTGTACATGTATGTATGTGTGTTTGTTTGTTTGTTTGTGTACGAGTGTTACGTATGTAAGATAATAGTTGTGCCTGCTATCTCTGCAGGTGTGGGTGTAGTGTGGAGGAGTGAGGCTGGGTCCTATGAGTGTGTTTGTTGTGTTTGTGTGTATTGTGTGTTTTTGTTGTGCAGGTGTGGGTGGAGTGTGGAGGAGTGAGGCTGGGTCCTATGGGCGTGTGTGTGTTGCGTGTGTGTATTGTGTGTTTGTGTGTACATGTATGTGTGTGGGTTTGTTTGTTTGTTTGTGTGTGTTCGAGTGTTACGTGTGTGTGATATCAGTTGTGTCTGCTCTCTCTGTAGGTGTGGGTGGAGTGTGGAGGAGTGATGCTGGGTCCTGTGAGTGTGTTTGTTGTGTTTGTGTATTGTGTGTTTTTGTTGTGAAAATTATTTTTTCTGCTCTCTGCAGGTGTGGGTGGATTCTGAAGGGGTAAGGCGGGGTCCTGCGAGTGTGTGTAGGTTGTGTGTGTACAGTTATGTCTGCTCTCTCTGCAGGTGTGTGTGTGTGTGCTCGTGAATGTGTACGTACGAGTGGTACGTGTGTGTGATATCAGTTGTGCTTGCTCTCTCTGCAGGTGTGGTTGGAGTGTGGAGGAGTGATGCTGGGTCCTGTGAGTGTGTTTGTTGTGTTTGTGTGTATTGTGTGTTTTTGTTGTGAAAACAGTTGTGTCTGCTCTCTGCAGGTGTGGGTGGAGTCTGAAGGAGTAAGGCGGGGTCCTGCGAGTGTGTGTAGGTTGCGTTTGTGCAGTTATGCCTGCTCTCTCTGCAGGTGTGTCTGCTCGTGAATTTGTACGACCGAGTGGTACGTGTGTGTGATATCAGTTGTGTCTGCTCTCTCTGCAGGTTTGGGTGGAGTGTGGAGGAGTGATGCTGGGTCCTGTGAGTGTGTTTGTGATGCGTGTGTGTATTGTGTGTTTTTTTGTACATGTATGTATGTGTGTTTGTTTGTTTGTTTGTGTACGAGTGTTACGTATGTAAGATAATAGTTGTGCCTGCTATCTCTGCAGGTGTGGGTGTAGTGTGGAGGAGTGAGGCTGGGTCCTATGAGTGTGTTTGTTGCGTGTGTGTATTGTGTGTTTGTGTGTACATGTATGTGTGTGGGTTTGTTTGTTTGTTTGTGTGTGTACGAGTGTTACGTGTGTGTGATATCAGTTGTGTCTGCTCTCTCTATAGGTGTGGGTGGAGTGTGGAGGAGTGATGCTGGGTCCTGTGAGTGTGTTTGTTGTGTTTGTGTGTATTGTGTGTTTTTGTTGTGAAAATTATTTTTTCTGCTCTCTGCAGGTGTGGGTGGATTCTGAAGGGGTAAGGCGGGGTCCTGTGAGTGTGTGTAGGTTGTGTGTGTACAGTTATGTCTGCTCTCTCTGCAGGTGTGTGTGTGCTCGTGAATGTGTACGTACGAGTGGTACGTGTGTGTGATATCAGTTGTGCTTGCTCTTTCTGCAGGTGTGGGTGGAGTGTGGAGGAGTGATGCTGGGTCCTGTGAGTGTGTTTGTTGTGTTTGTGTGTATTGTGTGTTTTTGTTGTGAAAATAGTTGTGTCTGCTCTCTGCAGGTGTGGGTGGAGTCTGAAGGAGTAAGGCGGGGTCCTGCGAGTGTGTGTGGGTTGCGTGTGTGCAGTTATGCCAGCTCTCTCTGCAGGTGTGCCTGCTCGTGAATTTTTACGTACGAGTGGTACGTGTGTGTGATATCAGTTGTGTCTGCTCTCTCTGCAGGTTTGGGTGGAGTGTGGAGGAGTGATGCTGGGTCCTGTGAGTGTGTTTGTGATGCGTGTGTGTATTGTGTGTTTTTTTGTACATGTATGTATGTGTGTTTGTTTGTTTGTTTGTGTACGAGTGTTACGTATGTAAGATAATAGTTGTGCCTGCTATCTCCGCAGGTGTGGGTGTAGTGTGGAGGAGTGATGATGGGTCCTGTGAGTGTGTGTGTGATGCGTGTGTGTATTGTGTGTTTTTTTGTACATGTATGTATGTGTGTTTGTTTGTTTGTTTGTGTACGAGTGTTACGTGTGTATGATAATAGTTGTGCCTGCTATCTCTGCAGGTTCGGGTGGAGTGTGGAGGAGTGATGCTGGGTCCTGTGAGTTTGTTTGTTTTGTTTGTATGTATTGTGTGTTTTTGTTGTGAAAATAGTTGTGTCTGCTCTCTGCAGATGTGGGTGGAGTCTGAAGGAGTAAGGTGGGGTCCTGCGAGTGTGTGTAGGTTGTTTGTGTACAGTTATGTCTGCTCTCTCTGCAGGTGTGTGTGTGCTCGTGAATGTATACGTACGAGTGGTACGTGTGTGTGATATCAGTTGTGCTTGCTCTCTCTGCAGGTGTGGATGGAGTGTGGAGGAATGAGGCTGGGTCCTATGAGTGTGTGTGTGTTGCGTGTGTGTATTGTGTGTTTGTGTGTACATGTATGTGTGTGGGTGTGTTTGTTTGTTTGTTTGTGTGTGTACGAGTGTTACGTGTGTGTGATATCTGTTGTGTCTGCTCTCTCTGTAGGTGTGGGTGGAGTGTGGAGGAGTGATGCTGGGTCCTGTGAGTGTGTTTGTTGTGTTTGTGTGTATTGAGTGTTTTTGTTGTGAAAATTGTTGTGTCTGCTCTCTTCAGATGTGGGTGGATTCTGAAGGGGTAAGGCGGGGTCCTGCGAGTGTGTGTAGGTTGTGTGTGTACAATTATGTCTGCTCTCTCTGCAGGTGCGTGTGTGCTCGTGAATGTGTACGTACGAGTGGTACGTGTGTGTGATATCAGTTGTGCTTGCTCTCTCTGCAGGTGTGGGTGGAGTGTGGAGGAGTGATGCTGGGTTCTGTGAGTGTGTTTGCGATGCGTGTGTTTATTGTGTGTTTTTTTTTGTACATGTATGTATGTGTGTTTGTTTGTTTGTTTGTGTACGATTGTACTTGTGTATGATAATAGTTGTGCCTGCTCTCTCTGCAGGTTTGGGTGGAGTGTGGAGGAGTGATGATGGGTCCTGTGAGTGTGTTTGCTGTGCTTGTGTGTATTGTGTGTTTTTGTTGTGAAAATAGTTGTGTCTGCTCTCTGCAGGTGTGGGTGGAGTCTGAAGGAGTAAGGCGGGGTCCTGCGAGTGTGTGTAGGTTGCGTGTGTGCAGTTATGCCTGCTCTCTCTGCAGGTGTGTCTGCTCGTGAATTTGTACGTACGAGTGGTACGTGTGTGTGATATCAGTTGTGTCTGCTCTCTCTGCAGGTTTGGGTGGAGTGTGGAGGAGTGATGCTGGGTCCTGTGAGTGTGTTTGTGATGCGTGTGTGTATTGTGTGTTTTTTTGTACATGTATGTATGTGTGTTTGTTTGTTTGTTTGTGTACGAGTGTTACGTGTGTATGATAATAGTTGTGCCTGCTATCTCTGCAGGTAATGTTGGAGTGTGGAGGAGTGAACCTTGGTCCTATTAGTGTGTGTGTGTGATGCGTGTGTGTATTGTGTGTTTTTCTGTACATGTATGTATGTGTGTTTGTTTGTTTGTTTGTGTACAAGTGTTACGTGTGTATGATAATAGTTGTGCCTGCTATCTCTGCAGGTTCGGGTGGAGTGTGGAGGAGCGATGCTGGGTCCTGTGAGTTTGTTTGTTGTGTTTGTGTGTATTGTGTGTTTTTGTTGTTAAAATAGTTGTGTCTGCTCTCTGCAGATGTGGGTGGAGTCTGAAGGAGTAAGGTGGGGTCCTGCGAGTGTGTGTTGGTTGTGTGTGTGCAGCTATGTCTGCTCTCTCTGCAGGTGTGTGTGTGCTCGTGAATGTGTACGTACGAGTGGTACTTGTGTGTGATATCAATTGTACCTGCTCTCTCTGCAGGTGTGGGTGGAGTGTGGAGGAGTGAGGCTGGGTCCTATGAGTGTGTGTGTGTGTGTGTGTTGCGTGTGTGTATTGTGTGTTTGTGTGTACATGTATGTATGTGTGTTTGTTTGTTTGTTTGTTTGTGTGTGTACGAGTGGTACGTGTATGTGATATCAGTTGTGTCTGCTCTCTCTGCAGGTGTGGGTGGAGTGTGGAGAATTGAGGCTAGGTCCTATGAGTGTGTGTGTGTTGCGTGTGTGTATTGTGTGTTTGTGTGTACATGTATGTATGTGTTTGTTTGTTTGTTTGTTTGTTTGTGTACGAGTGTTACGTGTGTATGATATTAGTTGTGTCTGCTCTCCCTGTAGGTGTGGGTGGAGTGTGGAGGAGTGAGGCTGGGTCCTATGAGTGTGTGTGTGTTGCGTGTGTGTATTGTGTGTTTGTGTGTACATGTATGTATGTGTGTTTGTTTGTTTGTTTGTGTGTGTACGAGTGTTACGTGTGTGTGATATCAGTTGAGTCTGCTCTCTCGGCATGTTTCAATGGAGTGTCGAGGAGTGAACCTTGGTCCTCTTATTGTGTGTGTGATGCGTGTGTGTATTGTGAGTTTTTTTTGTACATGTATGTATGTGTGTTTGTTTGTTTGTATGGATACGAGTGTTACGTGTGTATGATAATAGTTGTGCCTGCTATCTCTGTAGGTTTGGGTGGAGTGTGGAGGAAAGATGCTGGGTCCTGTGAGTTTGTTTGTTGTGTTTGTGTGTATTGTGTGTTTTTTGGTGAAAATAGTTGTGTCTGCTCTCTGCAGGTGTGGGTGGAGTCTGAAGGAGTAAGGCGGGGTCCTGCGAGTGTGTGTAGGTTGCGTGTGTGCAGTTATGTCTGCTCTCTCTGCAGGTGTGTGTGCTCGTGAATGTGTACGTACGAGTGGTACGTGTGTGTGATATCAGTTGTATCTGCTCTCTCTGCAGGTTTGGATGGAGTGTGGAGGAGTGAGGCTGGGTCCCATGAGTGTGTGTGTGTTGCGTGTGTGTATTGTGTGTTTGTGTGTACATGTATGTATGTGTGTTTGTTTGTTTGTTTGTTTGTGTGTGTACGAGTGGTACGTGTATGTGATATCAGTTGTGTCTGCTCTCTCTGCAGGTGTGGGTGGAGTGTGGAGAATTGAGGCTAGGTCCTTTGAGTGTGTGTGTGTTGCGTGTGTGTATTGTGTGTTTGTGTGTACATGTATGTATGTGTGTTTGTTTGTTTGTTTGTTTGTTTGTTTGTTTGTGTACAAGTGTTACGTGTGTATGATATTAGTTGTGTCTGCTCTATCTGTAGGTGTGGGTGGAGTGTGGAGGAGTGAGGCTGGGTCCTATGAGTGTGTGTGTGTTGCGTGTGTGTATTGTGTGTTTGTGTGTACATGTATGTATGTGTGTTTGTTTGTTTGTTTGTTTGTTTATGTGAATACGAGTGGTAAGTGTGTGTGATATCAGTGGTGTCTGCTCTCTCTGCAGGTGTGGGTGGAGTCTGAAGGAGTAAGGTGGGGTCCTGCGAGTGTGTGTAGGTTGTGTGTGTGCAGCTATGTCTGCTCTCTCTGCAGGTGTGTGTGTGCTCGTGAATGTGTACGTACGAGTGGTACGTGTGTGTGATATCAATTGTGCCTGCTCTCTCTGCTGGTGTTGGTGGAGTGTGGAGGAGTGAGGCTGGGTCCTATGAGTGTGTGTGTGTTGCGTGTGTGTATTGTGTGTTTGTGTGTACATGTATGTATTTGTGTTTGTTTGTTTGTTTGTTTGTTTGTTTGTTTGTTTGTTTGTGTGTGTACGAGTGTTACGTGTGTGTGATATCAGTTGAGTCTGCTCTCTCGGCAGGTTTGGGTGGAGTGTGGAGGAGTGATGCTGGGTTCTGTGAGCTTGTTTGTTGTGTTTGTGTGTATTGTGTGTTTTTGTTGTGAAAATAGTTGTGTCTGCTCTCTGCAGGTGTGGGTGGAGCCTGGAGGAGTAAGGCGGGGTCCTGCGAGTGTGTGTAGGTTGCGTGTGTGCAGTTATGTCTGCTCTCTCTGCAGGTGTGTGTGCTCGTGAATGTGTACGTACGAGTGGTACGTGTGTGTGATATCAGTTGTGTCTGCTCTCTCTGCAGGTGTGGATGGAGTGTGGAGGAGTGAGGCTGGGACCTATGAGTGTGTGTGTGTTGCGTGTGTGTTTTGTGTGTTTGTGTGTACATGTATGTATGTGTGTTTGTTTGTTTGTTTGTGTGTATACGAGTGGTACGTGTGTGTGATATCAGTTGTGTCTGCTCTCTCTGCAGGTGTGGGCGGAGTGTGGAGAATTGAGGCTGGGTCCTATGAGTGTGTGTGTGTTGCATGTGTGTATTGTGTGTTTGTGTGTACATGTATGTATGTGTGTTTGTTTGTTTGTTTGTGTACGAGTGGTACGTGTGTATGGTATTAGTTGTGTCTGCTCTCTGTAGGTGTGGGTGGAGTGTGGAGGAGTGAGGCTGGGTCCTATGAGTGTGTGTGTTGCGTGTGTGTATTGTGTGTTTGTGTGTACATGTATGTATGTGTGTTTGTTTGTTCGTTTGTTTGTGTACGAGTGTTACGTGTGTATGATATTAGTTGTGTCTGCTCTTTGTAGGTGTGGGTGGAGTGTGGAGGAGTGAGGCTGGGTCCTATGAGTGTGTGTGTTCTGCGTGTGTGTATTGTGTGTACATGTATGTATGTGTGTTTGTTTGTTTGTGTGTATACCAGTGGTACGTGTGTGTGATATCAGTTGTGTCTGCTCTCTCTGCAGGTGTGGGTGGAGTGTGGAGAATTGAGGCTGGGTCCTATGATTGTGTGTGTGTTGCATGTGTGTATTGTGTGTTTGTGTGTACATGTATGTATGTGTGTTTGTTTGTTTGTTTGTGTGTGTACGAGTGGTACGTGTGTGTGATATCAGTTGTGTCTGCTCTCTCTGCAGGTGTGGGTGGAGTGTGGAGAATTGAGGCTGGGTCGTATGAGTGTGTGTGTGTTGCGTGTGTGTATTGTGTGTTTGTGTGTACATGTATGTATGTGTGTTTGTTTGTTTGTTTGTTTGTGTACGAGTGTTACGTGTGTATGATATTAGTTGTGTCTGCTCTCTGTGGGTGGATTGTGGAGGAGTGAACCTTGGTCCTATGAGTGTGTGTGTGTTGCGTGTGTGTATTGTGTGTTTGTGTGTACATATATGTATGTGTGTTTGTTTGTTTGTTTGTTTGTGTACGAGTGGTACGTGTGTGTGATATCAGTTGTGTCTGCTCTCTCTGCAGGTGTGGGTGGAGTGTGGAGAATTGAGGCTGGGTCCTATGACTGTGTGTGTGTGTGTGTGTGTTACGTGTGTGTATTGTGTGTTTGTGTGTACATGTATGTATGTGTGTTTGTTTGTTTGTTTCTTTGTGTACGAGTGTTACGTGTGTATGATATTAGTTGTGTCTGCTCTCTGTAGGTGTGGGTGGATTGTGGAGGAGTGAATCTTGGTCCTATTAGTGTGTGTGTGATGCGTGTGTGTATTGTGTGTTTTTTTGTACATGTATGTATGTGTGTTCGTTTGTTCGTTTGGGTACGAGTGTTATGTGTCTATGATAATAGTTGTGCCTGCTATCTCTGCAGGTTTGGGTGGAGTGTGGAGGAGTGATGCTGGGTCCTGTGAGTTTGTTTGCTGTGCTTGTGTGTATTGTGTGTTTTTGTTGTGAAAATAGTTGTGTCTGCTCTCTGCAGGTGTGGGTGGAGTCTGAAGGAGTAAGGCGGGGTCCTAGGAGTGTGTGTAGGTTGCGTGAGTGCAGTTATGTCTGCTCTCTCTGCAGGTGTGTGTGCTCGTGAATGTGTACGTACGAGTGGTACGTGCGTGATATCAGTTGTGACTGCTCTCTCTGCAGGTGTGGATGGAGTGTGGAGGAGTGAGGCTGGGTCCTATGAGTGTGTGTGTGTTGCATGTGTGTATTGTGTGTTTGTGTGTACATGTATGTATGTGTGTTTGTTTGTTTGTTTGTTTGGGTACGAGTGTTAGGTGTGTATGATAATAGTTGTGCCTGCTATCTCTGCAGTTTGGGTGGAGTGTAGAGGAGTGATGCTGGGTCCTGTGAGTTTGTTTGTTGTTTTTGTGTGTATTGTGTGTTTTTGTTGTGGAAATAGTTGTGTCTGCTCTCTGCAGGTATGGGTGGAGTCTGAAGGAGTAAGGCGGGGTCCTGCGAGTGTGTGTAGGTTGCGTGTGTGCAGTTATGTCTGCTCTCTCTGCAGGTGTGTGTGCTCGCGAATGTGTACGTACGAGTGGTACGTGTGTGTGATATCAGTTGTGTCTGCTCTCTCTGCAGGTGTGGGTGGAGTGTGGAGAATTGAGGCTGGGTCCTATGAGTGTGTGTGTGTTGCATGTGTGTATTGTGTGTTTGTGTGTACATGTATGTATGTGTGTTTGTTTGTTTGTTTGTTTGTGTACGAGTGTTACGTGTGTATGATATTAGTTGTGTCTGCTCTCTTTGTAGGTGTGGGTGGAGTGTGGAGGAGTGAGGCTGGTTCCTATGAGTGTGTGTGTTGCGTGTGTGTATTGTGTGTTTGTGTGTACATGTATGTATGTGTGTTTGTTTGTTTGTTTGTTTGTGTACGAGTGTTACGTGTGTGTGATATCAGTTGCGTCTGCTCTCTCTGCAGGTGTGGGTCGAGTGTGGAGAATTGAGGCTGGGTACTATGAGTGTGTGTGTGTGTTGCGTGTGTGTATTGTGTGTTTGTGTGTACATGTATGTATGTGTGTTTGTTTGTTTGTTTGTTTGTTTGTGTACGAGTGTTACGTGTGTGTGATATCAGTTGTGTCTGCTCTCTCTGCAGGTGTGGGTGGAGTGTGGAGAATTGAGGCTGGGTCCTATGAGTGTGTGTGTGTTGCGTGTGTGTATTGTGTGTTTGTGTGTACATGTATGTATGTATGTATGTTTGTTTGTTTGTTTGTGTGTGTACGAGTGGTACGTGTGTGTGATATCAGTTGTGTCTGCTATCTCTGCAGTTTGGGTGGAGTGTGGAGGAGTGATGCTGGGTCCTGTGAGTTTGTTTGTTTTGTTTGTGTGTATTGTGTGTTTTTGTTGTGGAAATAGTTGTGTCTGCTCTCTGCAGGTGTGGGTGGAGTCTGAAGGAGTAAGGCGGGGTCCTGCGAGTGTGTGTAGGTTGCGTGTGTGCAGTTATGTCTGCTCTCTCTGCAGGTGTGTGTGCTCGCGAATGTGTACGTACGAGTGACGAGTGGTACGTGTGTGTGATATCAGTTGCGTCTGCTCTCTCTGCAGATGTGGGTGGAGTGTGGAGAATTGAGGCTGGGTTCTTTGAGTGTGTGTGTGTGTTGTGTGTGTGTATTGTGTGTTTGTGTGTACATGTATGTATGTGTGTTTGTTTGTTTGTTTGTGTGTGTGTGTGTACCAGTGTTATGTGTGTATGATATTAGTTGTGTCTGCTCTCTCTGTAAGTGTGGGTGGAGTGTGGAGGACTGAGGCTGGATCCTATGAGTGTGTGTGTGTGTGCTGCGTGTGTGTATTGTGTGTTTGTGTGTACATGTATGTATGTGTGTTTGTTTGTTTGTTTGTGTGTGTACGAGTGCTACGTGTGTGTGATATCAGTTGTGTCTGCTCTCTCTGCAGGTGTGGGTGGAGTGGGAGAATTGAGGCTGGGTCCTATGAGTGTGTGTGTGTGTTGCGTGTGTGTATTGTGTGTTTGTGTGTACATGTATGTATGTGTGTTTGTTTGTTTGTTTGTTTGTGTGTGTACGAGTGGTACCTGTGTGTGATATCAGTTATGTCTGCTCTCTCTGTAGGTGTGGGTGGAGTGTGGAGAATTGAGGCTGGGTCCTATGAGTGCGTGTGTGTTGCGTGTGTGTATTGTGTGTTTGTGTGTACATGTATGTATGTGTGTTTGTTTGTTTGTTTGTTTGTGTACGAGTGTTACGTGTGTGTGATATTAGTTGTGTCTGCTCTCTCTGTAGGTGTGGGTGGAGTGTGGAGAATCGAGGCTGGGTCCTATCAGTGTGTGTGTGTGTTGCGTGTGTGTATTGTGTGTTTGTGTGTACATGTATGTATGTGTGTTTGTTTGTTTGTTTGTTTGTGTACGAGTGTTACGTGTGTGATATCAGTTGCGTCTGCTCTCTCTGCAGGTGTGGGTGGAGTGTGGAGAATTGAGGCTGAGTCCTATGAGTGTGTGTGTGTTGCGTGTGTGTATTGTGTGTTTGTGTGTACATGTATGTATGTGTGTTTGTTTGTTTGTTTGTTTGTTTGTGTACGAGTGGTACGTGTGTGTGATATCAGTTGTGTCTGCTATCTCTGCAGTTTGGGTGGAGTGTGGAGGAGTGATGCTGGGTCCTGTGAGTTTGTTTGTTGTGTTTGTGTGTATTGTGTGTTTTTGTTGTGGAAATAGTTGTGTCTGCTCTCTGCAGGTGTGGGTGGAGTCTGAAGGAGTAAGGCGGGGTCCTGCGAGTGTGTGTAGGTTGCGTGTGTGCAGTTGTGTCTGCTCTCTCTGCAGGTGTGTGTGCTCGCGAATGTGTACGTACGAGTGACGAGTGGTACGTGTGTGTGATATCAGTTGTGTCTGCTCTCTCTGCAGGTGTGGGTGGAGTGTGGAGAATTGAGGCTGGGTTCTTTGAGTGTGTGTGTGTGTGTGTGTTGCGTGTGTGTATTGTGTGTTTGTGTGTACATGTATGTATGTGTGTTTGTTTGTTTGTTTGTTTGTGTGTGTACCAGTGTTATGTGTGTATGATATAAGTTGTGTCTGCTCTCTCTGTAGGTGTGGGTGGAGTGTGGAGGACTGCGGCTGGTTCCTATGAGTGTGTGTGTGTGTGTGCTGCGTGTGTGTATTGTGTGTTTGTGTGTACATGTATGTATGTGTGTTTGTTTGTTTGTTTGTGTGTGTACGAGTGCTACGTGTGTGTGATATCAGTTGTGTCTGCTCTCTCTGCAGGTGTGGGTGGAGTGGGAGAATTGAGGCTGGGTCCTATGAGTGTCTGTGTGTGTTGCGTGTGTGTATTGTGTGTTTGTGTGTACATGTATGTATGTGTGTTTAGTTGTTGGTTTGTTTGTGTGTGTACGAGTGGTACGTGTGTGTGATATCAGTTATGTCTGCTCTCTCTGTAGGTGTGGGTGGAGTGTGGAGAATTGAGGCTGGGTCCTATGAGTGCGTGTGTGTTGCGTGTGTGTATTGTGTGTTTGTCTGTACATGTATGTATGTGTGTTTGTTTGTTTGTTTGTTTGTGTACGAGTGTTACGTGTGTGTGATATTAGTTGTGTCTGCTCTCTCTGTAGGTGTGGGTGGAGTGTGGAGAATTGAGGCTGGGTCCTATGAGTGTGTGTGTGTTGCGTGTGTGTATTGTGTGTGTGTGTACATGTATGTATGTGTGTTTGTTTGTTTGTTTGTGTGTGTACGAGTATTATGTGTGTATGATATTAGTTGTGTCTGCTCTCTCTGTAGGTGTGGGTGGAGTGTGGAGGACTGAGGCTGGGTCCTATGAGTGTGTGTGTGTGTTGCGTGTGTGTATTGTGTGTTTGTGTGTACATGTATGTATGTGTGTTTTTTTGTTTGTTTGTTTGTGTGTGTACGAGTGGTACGTGTGTGTGATATCAGTTGTGTCTGCTCTCTCTGCAGGTGTGGGTGGAGTGTGGAGAATTGAGGCTGGGTCCTATGAGTGTGTGTGTGTGTTGCGTGTGTGTATTGTGTGTTTGTGTGTACATGTATGTTACGAGGGGTACGTGTGTGTGATATCAGTCATTCTGCTCTCTCTGTAGGTGTGGGTGGAACGTGGAGAATTGAGGCTGGGTCCTATGAGTGTGTGTGTGTTGCGTGTGTGTATTGTGTGTTTGTGTGTGTACATGTATGTATGTGTGTTTGTTTGTTTGTTTGTTTGTTTGCGTACGAGTGTTACGTGTGTATGATATCAGTTGTGTCTGCTCTCTCTGCAGATGTGAGTGGAGTGTGGAGAATTGAGGCTGGGTCCTATGAGTGTGTGTGTGTGTGTGTTGCGTGTGTGTATTGTGTGTTTGTGTGTACATGTATGTATGTGTGTTTGTTTGTTTGTTTTGTGTTTGTACGAGGTGGTACGTGTGTGTGATATCAGTTGTGTCATGCTCTCTCTGCAAGTGTGGGTGGAGGTGTGGAGAATTGAGGCTGGTCCTATGAGTGTGTGTGTGTGTTGCGTGTGTGTATTGTGTGTTTGTGTGTACACGTATGTATGTGTGTTTGTTTGTTTGTTTGTTTGTGTACGAGTGTTACGTGGTGTGTCGATATTAGTTGTTGTCTGCTCTCTCTGTAGGTGTGGGTGGAGTGTGGAGAATTGACGGGCTGGGTCCTATGAGTGTGTGTGTGTGTTGCGTGTTGAATTGTGTGTTTGTGTGTACATGTATGTATGTGTGTTTGTTTGTTTGTTTGTTTGCGTACCAGTGTTACGTGCGGTTTGATATCAGTTGTGTCTGCTCTCTCTGCAGGTGTGGGTGGAGTGTTGAGAATTGAGGCTGGTTCCTATGAGTGTGTGTGTGTGTTGCGTGTGTGTATTGTGTGTTTGTGTGTACATGTATGTATGTGTTCTTTGTTTGTTGTTTGTTTGTGTACGAGTGTTACGTGTGTGTGATATTAGTTGTGTCTGCTCTCTCTGTAGGTGTGGGTGGAGTGTGGAGAATTGAGGCTGGGTCCTATGAGTGTGTGTGTGTTGCGTGTGTGTATTGTGTGTTTGTGTGTACATGTATGTATGTGTGTTTGTTTGTTTGTTTGTTTGTTTGTTTGTTTGTGTAACGAGTGTTACGTGTGTGTGATATTTACTTGTGTCTGCTCTCTCTGTAGGTGTGGGTGGAGTGTGGAGAATTGAGGCTGGGTCCTATGAGTGTGTGTGTGTTGCGTGTGTATATTGTGTGTTTGTGTGTACATATATGTATATGTGTTCTTGTTTGTTTGTTTGTTTGCGTACGAGTGTTACGTGTGTATGATATCAGTTGTGTCTGCTCTCTCTGCAGGTGTGGGTTGGAGTGAGTGTTGAGAATTGAGGCTGGTTCCTATGAGTGTGTGTGTGTGTGTGTGTGATGCGTGTGTGTATTGTGTGTTTGTGTTGTACATGTATGTATGTGTGTTGTTTGTTTGTTTGTTTGTGTACGAGTGTTACGTCTGTAAGATATTAGTTGTGTCTGCTCTCTCTGTAGGTGTGGGTGGAGTGTGAGAATTGAGGCTGGGTCCTATAGTGTGTGTGTGTTGCTTGTGTGTATTTTGTGTTTGTGTGTACATGTATGCTATGTGTGTTTGTTTGTTTGTTTGTGTGTGTACGAGTGGTACGTGTGTGTTACATCAGTTGTGTCTGCTCTCTCTGCAGATGTGGGTGGAGTGTGGAGAATTGAGGCTGGGTCCTATAAGTGTGTGTGTGTTGCGTGTGTGTATTGTGTGTTTGTGTGTACATGTATGTGTGTTTGTTTGTTTGTTTGTTTGTGTACGAGTGTTACGTGTGTGTGATATTAGTTGTGTCTGCTCTCTCTGTAGGTGTGGGTGGAGTGTGGAGAATTGAGGCTGGGTCCTATGAGTGTGTGTGTGTTGCGTGTGTATATTGTGTGTTTGTGTGTACATATATGTATATGTGTTTGTTTGTTTGTTTGTTTTGCGTACGAGTGTTACGTGTGTATGATATCAGTTGTGTCTGCTCTCTCTGCAGGTGTGGGTGGAGTGTTGAGAATTGAGGCTGGTTCCTATGCGTGTGTGTGTGTGTGATGCGTGTGTGTATTGGTGTGTTTGTGTGTACATTGTATGTATGTGTGTTTGTTTGTTTGTTTGTTTGTGTACGAGTGTTACGTCTGTAAGATATTAGTTGTGTCTGCTCTCTCTGTAGGTGTGGGTGGAGTGTGGAGAATTGAGGCTGGGGTCCTATAAGTGTGTGTGTGTTGCGTGTGTGTATTGTGTGTTTGTATGTACATGTATGTATGTGTGTTTGTTTGTTTTGTTTGTGTGTGTACGAGTGTCACGTTGTGTGTTACATCAGTTGTGTCTGCTCTCTCTGCAGATGTGGGTGGAGTGTTGAGAATTGAGGCTGGTTCCTATGAGTGTGTGTGTGTTGCGTAAGTGTGTATTGTTTGTTTGTGTGTACATGTATGTATGTGTGTTTGTTTGTTTGTTTGTGTGTGTACGAGTGGTACGTGTGTGTTACATCAGTTGTGTCTGCTCTCTCTGCAGGTGTGGGTGGAGTGTTGAGAATTGAGGCTGGTTCCTATGAGTGTGTGTGCGTTGCGTGTGTGTATTTTGTGTTTGTGTGTACATGTATGTATGTGTGTTTGTTTGTTTGTTTGTTTGTTTGTGTACGAGTGTTACTGTGTGTGTATATTAGTTGTGTCTGCTCTCTCTGTAGGTGTGGGTGGAGTGTGGAGAATTGAGGCTGGGTCCTATGAGTGTGTGTGTGTTGCGTGTGTGTAATGTGTGTTTGTGTGTACATGTATGTATGTGTGTTTTGTTTGTTTGTTTGTGTGTGTACGAGTGGTACGTGTGTGTTACATCAGTTGTGTCTGCTCTCTCTGCAGGTGTGGGTGAGTGTTGAGAATTGAGGCTGGTTCCTATGAGTGTGTGTGTGTTGCGTGTGTGTATTGTGTGTTTGTGTGTACATGTATGTGTGTTTGTTTGTTTGTTTGTTTGTTTGTTTGTTTGTTTGGTTTGTTTGTGTACGAGTGTTACGTGTGTGTGATATTAGTTGTGTCTGCTCTCTCTGTAGTTGTGGGTGGAGTGTGGAGAATTGAGGCTGGTTCCTATGAGTGTGTGTGTGTGTGTGTGTTGCGTGTGTGTATTGTGTGCTTGTGTGTACATGTATGTATGTGTGTTGTTTGTTTGTTTGTTTGTGTGTGTACGAGTGGTTTGTGTGTGTTACATCAGTTGTGTCTGCTCTCTCTGCAGGTGTGGGTGGAGTGTTGAGAATTGAGGCTGGTTCATATGAGTGTGTGTGTGTGTTGCATGTGTGTATTGTGTGTTTGTGTGTACATTTATGTATCTGTGTTTGTTTGTTTGTTTGTGTGTGTACGAGTGGTAACGTGTGTGTTAACATCAGTTGTGTCTGCTCTCTCTGCAGGTGTGAGTGGAGTGTTGAGAATTGAGGCTGGGTCCTATGAGTCTGTGTGTGTTGCGTGTGTGTATTGTGTGTTTGTGTGTACATGTATGTATGTGTGTTTGTTTGTTTGTTTGTTTGTTTGTGTGTGTACGAGTGGTACGTGTGTGTTACATTACATCAGTTGTGTCTGCTCTCTCTGCAGGTGTGGGTGGAGTTTGAGAATTGAGGCTGGTTCCTATGAGTGTGTGTGTGTTGCGTGTGTGTATTGTGTGTTTGTGTGTACATGTATGTATGTGTGTTTGTTTGTGTACGAGTGTTACGTCTGTAAGATATTAGTTGTGTCTGCTCTCTCTGTAGGTGTGGGTGGAGTGTGGAGAATTGAGGCTGGGTCCTATAAGTGTGTGTGTGTTGCGTGTGTGTATTGTGTGTTTGTGTGTACATGTATGTATGTGTGTTTGTTTGTTTGTTTGTGTGTGTACGAGTGGTACGTGTGTGTTACATCAGTTGTGTCTGCTCTCTCTGCAGATGTGGGTGGAGTGTTGAGAATTGAGGCTGGTTCCTATGAGTGTGTGTGTGTTGCGTGTGTGTATTGTGTGTTTGTGTGTACATGTATGTATGTGTGTTTGTTTGTTTGTTTGTTTGTGTACAAGTGTACGTGTGTATGATATTAGTTGTGTCTGCTCTATCTGTAGGTGTGGGAGTGGAGTGTGGAGGAGTGAGGCTGGGTCCTATGAGTGTGTGTGTGTTGCGTGTGTGTATTGTGTGTTTGTGTGTACATGTATGTATGTGTGTTTGTTTGTTTGTTTGTTTGTTTGTTTGTTTATGTGAATACGAGTGGTAAGTGTGTGTGATATCAGTGGTGTCTGCTCTCTCTGCAGGTGTGGGTGGAGTCTGAAGGAGTAAGGTGGGGTCCTGCGAGTGTGTGTAGGTTGTGTGTGTGCAGCTATGTCTGCTCTCTCTGCAGGTGTGTGTGTGCTCGTGAATGTGTACGTACGAGTGGTACGTGTGTGTGATATCAATTGTGCCTGCTCTCTCTGCTGGTGTTGGTGGGAGTGTGGAGGAGTGAGGCTGGGTCCTATGAGTGTGTGTGTGTTGCGTGTGTGTATTGTGTGTTTGTGTGTACATGTATGTATTTGTGTTTGTTTGTTTGTTTTGTTTGTTTGTTTGTTTGTTTGTTTGTTTGTTTGTGTGTGTACGAGTGTTACGTGTGTGTGATATCAGTTGAGTCTGCTCTCTCGGCAGGTTTGGGTGGAGTGTGGAGGAGTGATGCTGGGTTCTGTGAGCTTGTTTGTTGTGTTTGTGTGTATTGTGTGTTTTTGTTGTGAAAATAGTTGTGTCTGCTCTCTGCAGGTGTGGGTGGAGCCTGGAGGAGTAAGGCGGGGTCCTGCGAGTGTGTGTAGGTTGCGTGTGTGCAGTTATGTCTGCTCTCTCTGCAGGTGTGTGTGCTCGTGAATGTGTACGTACGAGTGGTACGTGTGTGTGATATCAGTTGTGTCTGCTCTCTCTGCAGGTGTGGATGGAGTGTGGAGGAGTGAGGCTGGGTCCTATGAGTGTGTGTGTGTTGCGTGTGTGTATTGTGTGTTTGTGTGTACATGTATGTATGTGTGTTTGTTTGTTTGTTTGTGTGTATACGAGTGGTACGTGTGTGTGATATCAGTTGTGTCTGCTCTCTCTGCAGGTGTGGGCGGAGTGTGGAGAATTGAGGCTGGGTCCTATGAGTGTGTGTGTGTTGCATGTGTGTATTGTGTGTTTGTGTGTACATGTATGTATGTGTGTTTGTTTGTTTGTTTGTGTACGAGTGGTACGTGTGTATGGTATTAGTTGTGTCTGCTCTCTGTAGGTGTGGGCGGAGTGTGGAGGAGTGAGGCTGGGTCCTATGAGTGTGTGTGTTGCGTGTGTGTATTGTGTGTTTGTGTGTACATGTATGTATGTGTGTTTGTTTGTTCGTTTGTTTGTGTACGAGTGTTACGTGTGTATGATATTAGTTGTGTCTGCTCTTTGTAGGTGTGGGTGGAGTGTGGAGGAGTGAGGCTGGGTCCTATGAGTGTGTGTGTTCTGCGTGTGTGTATTGTGTGTACATGTATGTATGTGTGTTTGTTTGTTTGTGTGTATACCAGTGGTACGTGTGTGTGATATCAGTTGTGTCTGCTCTCTCTGCAGGTGTGGGTGGAGTGTGGAGAATTGAGGCTGGGTCCTATGATTGTGTGTGTGTTGCATGTGTGTATTGTGTGTTTGTGTGTACATGTATGTATGTGTGTTTGTTTGTTTGTTTGTGTGTGTACGAGTGGTACGTGTGTGTGATATCAGTTGTGTCTGCTCTCTCTGCAGGTGTGGGTGGAGTGTGGAGAATTGAGGCTGGGTCGTATGAGTGTGTGTGTGTTGCGTGTGTGTATTGTGTGTTTGTGTGTACATGTATGTATGTGTGTTTGTTTGTTTGTTTGTTTGTGTACGAGTGTTACGTGTGTATGATATTAGTTGTGTCTGCTCTCTGTGGGTGGATTGTGGAGGAGTGAACCTTGGTCCTATGAGTGTGTGTGTGTTGCGTGTGTGTATTGTGTGTTTGTGTGTACATATATGTATGTGTGTTTGTTTGTTTGTTTGTTTGTGTACGAGTGGTACGTGTGTGTGATATCAGTTGTGTCTGCTCTCTCTGCAGGTGTGGGTGGAGTGTGGAGAATTGAGGCTGGGTCCTATGACTGTGTGTGTGTGTGTGTGTGTTACGTGTGTGTATTGTGTGTTTGTGTGTACATGTATGTATGTGTGTTTGTTTGTTTGTTTCTTTGTGTACGAGTGTTACGTGTGTATGATATTAGTTGTGTCTGCTCTCTGTAGGTGTGGGTGGATTGTGGAGGAGTGAATCTTGGTCCTATTAGTGTGTGTGTGTGATGCGTGTGTGTATTGTGTGTTTTTTTGTACATGTATGTATGTGTGTTCGTTTGTTCGTTTGGGTACGAGTGTTATGTGTCTATGATAATAGTTGTGCCTGCTATCTCTGCAGGTTTGGGTGGAGTGTGGAGGAGTGATGCTGGGTCCTGTGAGTTTGTTTGTTTGCTGTGCTTGTGTGTATTGTGTGTTTTTGTTGTGAAAATAGTTGTGTCTGCTCTCTGCAGGTGTGGGTGGAGTCTGAAGGAGTAAGGCGGGGTCCTGCGAGTGTGTGTAGGTTGCGTGAGTGCAGTTATGTCTGCTCTCTCTGCAGGTGTGTGTGCTCGTGAATGTGTACGTACGAGTGGTACGTGCGTGATATCAGTTGTGACTGCTCTCTCTGCAGGTGTGGATGGAGTGTGGAGGAGTGAGGCTGGGTCCTATGAGTGTGTGTGTGTTGCATGTGTGTATTGTGTGTTTGTGTGTACATGTATGTATGTGTGTTTGTTTGTTTGTTTGTTTGGGTACGAGTGTTAGGTGTGTATGATAATAGTTGTGCCTGCTATCTCTGCAGTTTGGGTGGAGTGTGGAGGAGTGATGCTGGGTCCTGTGAGTTTGTTTGTTGTTTTTGTGTGTATTGTGTGTTTTTGTTGTGGAAATAGTTGTGTCTGCTCTCTGCAGGTATGGGTGGAGTCTGAAGGAGTAAGGCGGGGTCCTGCGAGTGTGTGTAGGTTGCGTGTGTGCAGTTATGTCTGCTCTCTCTGCAGGTGTGTGTGCTCGCGAATGTGTACGTACGAGTGGTACGTGTGTGTGATATCAGTTGTGTCTGCTCTCTCTGCAGGTGTGGGTGGAGTGTGGAGAATTGAGGCTGGGTCCTATGAGTGTGTGTGTGTTGCATGTGTGTATTGTGTGTTTGTGTGTACATGTATGTATGTGTGTTTGTTTGTTTGTTTGTTTGTGTACGAGTGTTACGTGTGTATGATATTAGTTGTGTCTGCTCTCTTTGTAGGTGTGGGTGGAGTGTGGAGGAGTGAGGCTGGTTCCTATGAGTGTGTGTGTGTTGCGTGTGTGTATTGTGTGTTTGTGTGTACATGTATGTATGTGTGTTTGTTTGTTTGTTTGTTTGTGTACGAGTGTTACGTGTGTGTGATATCAGTTGCGTCTGCTCTCTCTGCAGGTGTGGGTCGAGTGTGGAGAATTGAGGCTGGGTACTATGAGTGTGTGTGTGTTGCGTGTGTGTATTGTGTGTTTGTGTGTCCATGTATGTATGTGTGTTTGTTTGTTTGTTTGTTTGTGTACGAGTGTTACGTGTGTGTGATATCAGTTGCGTCTGCTCTCTCTGCAGGTGTGGGTGGAGTGTGGAGAATTGAGGCTGGGTCCTATGAGTGTGTGTGTGTTGCGTGTGTGTATTGTGTGTTTGTGTGTACATGTATGTATGTATGTATGTTTGTTTGTTTGTTTGTGTGTGTACGAGTGGTACGTGTGTGTGATATCAGTTGTGTCTGCTATCTCTGCAGTTTGGGTGGAGTGTGGAGGAGTGATGCTGGGTCCTGTGAGTTTGTTTGTTTTGTTTGTGTGTATTGTGTGTTTTTGTTGTGGAAATAGTTGTGTCTGCTCTCTGCAGGTGTGGGTGGAGTCTGAAGGAGTAAGGCGGGGTCCTGCGAGTGTGTGTAGGTTGCGTGTGTGCAGTTATGTCTGCTCTCTCTGCAGGTGTGTGTGCTCGCGAATGTGTACGTACGAGTGACGAGTGGTACGTGTGTGTGATATCAGTTGCGTCTGCTCTCTCTGCAGATGTGGGTGGAGTGTGGAGAATTGAGGCTGGGTTCTTTGAGTGTGTGTGTGTGTTGTGTGTGTGTATTGTGTGTTTGTGTGTACATGTATGTATGTGTGTTTGTTTGTTTGTTTGTGTGTGTGTGTGTACCAGTGTTATGTGTGTATGATATTAGTTGTGTCTGCTCTCTCTGTAAGTGTGGGTGGAGTGTGGAGGACTGAGGCTGGATCCTATGAGTGTGTGTGTGTGTGCTGCGTGTGTGTATTGTGTGTTTGTGTGTACATGTATGTATGTGTGTTTGTTTGTTTGTTTGTGTGTGTACGAGTGCTACGTGTGTGTGATATCAGTTGTGTCTGCTCTCTCTGCAGGTGTGGGTGGAGTGGGAGAATTGAGGCTGGGTCCTATGAGTGTGTGTGTGTGTTGCGTGTGTGTATTGTGTGTTTGTGTGTACATGTATGTATGTGTGTTTGTTTGTTTGTTTGTTTGTGTGTGTACGAGTGGTACCTGTGTGTGATATCAGTTATGTCTGCTCTCTCTGTAGGTGTGGGTGGAGTGTGGAGAATTGAGGCTGGGTCCTATGAGTGCGTGTGTGTTGCGTGTGTGTATTGTGTGTTTGTGTGTACATGTATGTATGTGTGTTTGTTTGTTTGTTTGTTTGTGTACGAGTGTTACGTGTGTGTGATATTAGTTGTGTCTGCTCTCTCTGTAGGTGTGGGTGGAGTGTGGAGAATCGAGGCTGGGTCCTATCAGTGTGTGTGTGTTGCGTGTGTGTATTGTGTGTTTGTGTGTACATGTATGTATGTGTGTTTGTTTGTTTGTTTGTTTGTGTACGAGTGTTACGTGTGTGATATCAGTTGCGTCTGCTCTCTCTGCAGGTGTGGGTGGAGTGTGGAGAATTGAGGCTGAGTCCTATGAGTGTGTGTGTGTTGCGTGTGTGTATTGTGTGTTTGTGTGTACATGTATGTATGTGTGTTTGTTTGTTTGTTTGTTTGTTTGTGTACGAGTGGTACGTGTGTGTGATATCAGTTGTGTCTGCTATCTCTGCAGTTTGGGTGGAGTGTGGAGGAGTGATGCTGGGTCCTGTGAGTTTGTTTGTTGTGTTTGTGTGTATTGTGTGTTTTTGTTGTGGAAATAGTTGTGTCTGCTCTCTGCAGGTGTGGGTGGAGTCTGAAGGAGTAAGGCGGGGTCCTGCGAGTGTGTGTAGGTTGCGTGTGTGCAGTTATGTCTGCTCTCTCTGCAGGTGTGTGTGCTCGCGAATGTGTACGTACGAGTGACGAGTGGTACGTGTGTGTGATATCAGTTGTGTCTGCTCTCTCTGCAGGTGTGGGTGGAGTGTGGAGAATTGAGGCTGGGTTCTTTGAGTGTGTGTGTGTGTGTGTGTGTTGCGTGTGTGTATTGTGTGTTTGTGTGTACATGTATGTATGTGTGTTTGTTTGTTTGTTTGTTTGTGTGTGTACCAGTGTTATGTGTGTATGATATAAGTTGTGTCTGCTCTCTCTGTAGGTGTGGGTGGAGTGTGGAGGACTGCGGCTGGTTCCTATGAGTGTGTGTGTGTGTGTGCTGCGTGTGTGTATTGTGTGTTTGTGTGTACATGTATGTATGTGTGTTTGTTTGTTTGTTTGTTTGTGTACGAGTGCTACGTGTGTGTGATATCAGTTGTGTCTGCTCTCTCTGCAGGTGTGGGTGGAGTGGGAGAATTGAGGCTGGGTCCTATGAGTGTCTGTGTGTGTTGCGTGTGTGTATTGTGTGTTTGTGTGTACATGTATGTATGTGTGTTTAGTTGTTGGTTTGTTTGTGTGTGTACGAGTGGTACGTGTGTGTGATATCAGTTATGTCTGCTCTCTCTGTAGGTGTGGGTGGAGTGTGGAGAATTGAGGCTGGGTCCTATGAGTGCGTGTGTGTTGCGTGTGTGTATTGTGTGTTTGTCTGTACATGTATGTATGTGTGTTTGTTTGTTTGTTTGTTTGTGTACGAGTGTTACGTGTGTGTGATATTAGTTGTGTCTGCTCTCTCTGTAGGTGTGGGTGGAGTGTGGAGAATTGAGGCTGGGTCCTATGAGTGTGTGTGTGTTGCGTGTGTGTATTGTGTGTGTGTGTACATGTATGTAGTGTGTTTGTTTGTTTGTTTGTGTGTGTACGAGTATTATGTGTGTATGATATTAGTTGTGTCTGCTCTCTCTGTAGGTGTGGGTGGAGTGTGGAGGACTGAGGCTGGGTCCTATGAGTGTGTGTGTGTGTTGCGTGTGTGTATTGTGTGTTTGTGTGTACATGTATGTATGTGTGTTTTTTTGTTTGTTTGTTTGTGTATGTACGAGTGGTACGTGTGTGTGATATCAGTTGTGTCTGCTCTCTCTGCAGGTGTGGGTGGAGTGTGGAGAATTGAGGCTGGGTCCTATGAGTGTGTGTGTGTGTTGCGTGTGTGTATTGTGTGTTTGTGTGTACATGTATGTATGTGTGTTTGTTTGTTTGTGTGTGTGTGTGTACGAGGGGTACGTGTGTGTGATATCAGTCATTCCTGCTCTCTCTGTAGGTGTGGGTGGAACGTGGAGAATTGAGGCTGGGTCCTATGAGTGTGTGTGTGTTGCGTGTGTGTATTGTGTGTTTGTGTGTACATGTATGTATGTGTGTTTGTTTGTTTGTTTGTTTGTTTGCGTACGAGTGTTACGTGTGTATGATATCAGTTGTGTCTGCTCTCTCTGCAGATGTGAGTGGAGTGTGGAGAATTGAGGCTGGGTCCTATGAGTGTGTGTGTGTGTGTGTTGCGTGTGTGTATTGTGTGTTTGTGTGTACATGTATGTATGTGTGTTTGTTTGTTTGTTTGTGTTTGTACGAGTGGTACCTGTGTGTGATATCAGTTGTGTCTGCTCTCTCTGCAAGTGTGGGTGGAGTGTGGAGAATTGAGGCTGGGTCCTATGAGTGTGTGTGTGTGTTGCGTGTGTGTATTGTGTGTTTGTGTGTACACGTATGTATGTGTGTTTGTTTGTTTGTTTGTTTGTGTACGAGTGTTACGTGTGTGTGATATTAGTTGTGTCTGCTCTCTCTGTAGGTATGGGTGGAGTGTTGAGAATTGAGGCTGGTTCCTATGAGTGTGTGTGTGTGTTGCGTGTGTGTATTGTGTGTTTGTGTGTACATGTATGTATGTGTCTTTGTTTGTTTGTTTGTTTGTGTACGAGTGTTACGTGTGTGTGATATTAGTTGTGTCTGCTCTCTCTGTAGGTGTGGGTGGAGTGTGGAGAATTGAGGCTGGGTCCTATGAGTGTGTGTGTGTGTTGCGTGTGTGTATTGTGTGTTTGTGTGTACATGTATGTATGTGTGTTTGTTTGTTTGTTTGTTTGTTTGTTTGTGTACGAGTGTTACGTGTGTGTGATATTACTTGTGTCTGCTCTCTCTGTAGGTGTGGGTGGAGTGTGGAGAATTGAGGCTGGGTCCTATGAGTGTGTGTGTGTTGCGTGTGTATATTGTGTGTTTGTGTGTACATATATGTATATGTGTTTGTTTGTTTGTTTGTTTGCGTACGAGTGTTACGTGTGTATGATATCAGTTGTGTCTGCTCTCTCTGCAGGTGTGGGTGGAGTGTTGAGAATTGAGGCTGGTTCCTATGAGTGTGTGTGTGTGTGTGATGCGTGTGTGTATTGTGTGTTTGTGTGTACATGTATGTATGTGTGTTTGTTTGTTTGTTTGTTTGTGTACGAGTGTTACGTCTGTAAGATATTAGTTGTGTCTGCTCTCTCTGTAGGTGTGGGTGGAGTGTGGAGAATTGAGGCTGGGTCCTATAAGTGTGTGTGTGTTGCTTGTGTGTATTTTGTGTTTGTGTGTACATGTATGTATGTGTGTTTGTTTGTTTGTTTGTGTGTGTACGAGTGGTACGTGTGTGTTACATCAGTTGTGTCTGCTCTCTCTGCAGATGTGGGTGGAGTGTGGAGAATTGAGGCTGGGTCCTATAAGTGTGTGTGTGTTGCGTGTGTGTATTGTGTGTTTGTGTGTACATGTATGTGTGTTTGTTTGTTTGTTTGTTTGTGTACGAGTGTTACGTGTGTGTGATATTAGTTGTGTCTGCTCTCTCTGTAGGTGTGGGTGGAGTGTGGAGAATTGAGGCTGGGTCCTATGAGTGTGTGTGTGTTGCGTGTGTATATTGTGTGTTTGTGTGTACATATATGTATATGTGTTTGTTTGTTTGTTTGTTTGCGTACGAGTGTTACGTGTGTATGATATCAGTTGTGTCTGCTCTCTCTGCAGGTGTGGGTGGAGTGTTGAGAATTGAGGCTGGTTCCTATGAGTGTGTGTGTGTGTGATGCGTGTGTGTATTGTGTGTTTGTGTGTACATGTATGTATGTGTGTTTGTTTGTTTGTTTGTTTGTGTACGAGTGTTACGTCTGTAAGATATTAGTTGTGTCTGCTCTCTCTGTAGGTGTGGGTGGAGTGTGGAGAATTGAGGCTGGGTCCTATAAGTGTGTGTGTGTTGCGTGTGTGTATTGTGTGTTTGTGTGTACATGTATGTATGTGTGTTTGTTTGTTTGTTTGTGTGTGTACGAGTGGTACGTGTGTGTTACATCAGTTGTGTATGCTCTCTCTGCAGATGTGGGTGGAGTGTTGAGAATTGAGGCTGGTTCCTATGAGTGTGTGTGTGTTGCGTGTGTGTATTGTGTGTTTGTGTGTACATGTATGTATGTGTGTTTGTTTGTTTGTTTGTGTGTGTACGAGTGGTACGTGTGTGTTACATCAGTTGTGTCTGCTCTCTCTGCAGGTGTGGGTGGAGTGTTGAGAATTGAGGCTGGTTCCTATGAGTGTGTGTGCGTTGCGTGTGTGTATTTTGTGTTTGTGTGTACATGTATGTATGTGTGTTTGTTTGTTTGTTTGTTTGTTTGTGTACGAGTGTTACGTGTGTGTGATATTAGTTGTGTCTGCTCTCTCTGTAGGTGTGGGTGGAGTGTGGAGAATTGAGGCTGGGTCCTATGAGTGTGTGTGTGTTGCGTGTGTGTAATGTGTGTTTGTGTGTACATGTATGTATGTGTGTTTGTTTGTTTGTTTGTGTGTGTACGAGTGGTACGTGTGTGTTACATCAGTTGTGTCTGCTCTCTCTGCAGGTGTGGGTGGAGTGTTGAGAATTGAGGCTGGTTCCTATGAGTGTGTGTGTGTTGCGTGTGTGTATTGTGTGTTTATGTGTACATGTATGTGTGTTTGTTTGTTTGTTTGTTTGTTTGTTTGTTTGTTTGTTTGTTTGTTTGTTTGTGTACGAGTGTTACGTGTGTGTGATATTAGTTGTGTCTGCTCTCTCTGTAGTTGTGGGTGGAGTGTGGAGAATTGAGGCTGGTTCCTATGAGTGTGTGTGTGTGTGTGTTGCGTGTGTGTATTGTGTGCTTGTGTGTACATGTATGTATGTGTGTTTGTTTGTTTGTTTGTTTGTGTGTGTACGAGTGGTTTGTGTGTGTTACATCAGTTGTGTCTGCTCTCTCTGCAGGTGTGGGTGGAGTGTTGAGAATTGAGGCTGGTTCCTATGAGTGTGTGTGTGTGTTGCATGTGTGTATTGTGTGTTTGTGTGTACATTTATGTATCTGTGTTTGTTTGTTTGTTTGTGTGTGTACGAGTGGTACGTGTGTGTTACATCAGTTGTGTCTGCTCTCTCTGCAGGTGTGAGTGGAGTGTTGAGAATTGAGGCTGGGTCCTATGAGTCTGTGTGTGTTGCGTGTGTGTATTGTGTGTTTGTGTGTACATGTATGTATGTGTGTTTGTTTGTTTGTTTGTTTGTGTGTGTACGAGTGGTACGTGTGTGTTACATTACATCAGTTGTGTCTGCTCTCTCTGCAGGTGTGGGTGGAGTTTTGAGAATTGAGGCTGGTTCCTATGAGTGTGTGTGTGTTGCGTGTGTGTATTGTGTGTTTGTGTGTACATGTATGTATGTGTGTTTGTTTGTGTACGAGTGTTACGTCTGTAAGATATTAGTTGTGTCTGCTCTCTCTGTAGGTGTGGGTGGAGTGTGGAGAATTGAGGCTGGGTCCTATAAGTGTGTGTGTGTTGCGTGTGTGTATTGTGTGTTTGTGTGTACATGTATGTATGTGTGTTTGTTTGTTTGTTTGTGTGTGTACGAGTGGTACGTGTGTGTTACATCAGTTGTGTCTGCTCTCTCTGCAGATGTGGGTGGAGTGTTGAGAATTGAGGCTGGTTCCTATGAGTGTGTGTGTGTTGCGTGTGTGTATTGTGTGTTTGTGTGTACATGTATGTATGTGTGTTTGTTTGTTTGTTTGTGTGTGTACGAGTGGTACGTGTGTGTTACATCAGTTGTGTCTGCTCTCTCTGCAGGTGTGGGTGGAGTGTTGAGAATTGAGGCTGGTTCCTATGAGTGTGTGTGTGTTGCGTGTGTGTATTTTGTGTTTGTGTGTACATGTATGTATGTGTGTTTGTTTGTTTGTTTGTTTGTGTACGAGTGTTACGTGTGTGTGATATTAGTTGTGTCTGCTCTCTCTGTAGGTGTGGGTGGAGTGTGGAGAATTAAGGCTGGGTCCTATGAGTGTGTGTGTGTTGCGTGTGTGTAATGTGTGTTTGTGTGTACATGTATGTATGTGTGTTTGTTTGTTTGTTTGTGTGTGTACGAGTGGTACGTGTGTGTTACATCAGTCGTGTCTGCTCTCTCTGCAGGTGTGGGTGGAGTGTTGAGAATTGAGGCTGGTTTCTATGTGTGTGTGTGTGTTGCGTGTGTGTATTGTGTGTTTGTGTGTACATGTATGTGTGTTTGTTTGTTTGTTTGTTTGTTTGTTTGTTTGTTTGTTTGTGTACGAGTGTTACGTGTGTGTGATATTAGTTGTGTCTGCTCTCTCTGTAGTTGTGGGTGGAGTGTGGAGAATTGAGGCTGGTTCCTATGAGTGTGTGTGTGTGTTGTGTGTGTGTATTGTGTGTTTGTGTGTACATGTATGTATGTGTGTTTATTTGTTTGTTTGTTTGTGTGTGTACGAGTGGTACGTGTGTGTTACATCAGTTGTGTCTGCTCTCTCTGCAGGTGTGGGTGGAGTGTTGAGAATTGAGGCTGGTTCCTATGAGTGTGTGTGTGTGTTGCATGTGTGTATTGTGTGTTTGTGTGTACATGTATGTATCTGTGTTTGTTTGTTTGTTTGTGTGTGTACGAGTGGTACGTGTGTGTTACATCAGTTGTGTCTGCTCTCTCTGCAGGTGTGAGTGGAGTGTTGAGAATTGAGGCTGGTTCCTATGAGTGTGTGTGTGTTGCGTGTGTGTATTGTGTGTTTGTGTGTACATGTATGTGTGTTTGTTTGTTTGTTTGTTTGTTTGTTTGTTTGTTTATTTGTGTACGAGTGTTACGTGTGTGTGATATTAGTTGTGTCTGCTCTCTCTGTAGTTGTGGGTGGAGTGTGAAGAATTGAGGCTGGTTCCTATGAGTGTGTGTGTGTGTGTTGCGTGTGTGTATTGTGTGTTTGTGTGTACATGTATGTATGTGTGTTTGTTTGTTTGTTTGTGTGTGTACGAGTGGTACGTGTGTGTCACATCAGTTGTGTCTGCTCTCTCTGCAGGTGTGGGTGGAGTGTTGAGAATTGAGGCTGGGTCCTATGAGTGTGTGTGTGTGTGTTGCGTGTGTGTATTGTGTGTTTGTGTGTACATGTATGTATGTGTGTTTATTTGTTTGTTTGTTTGTGTGTGTACGAGTGGTACGTGTGTGTTACATCAGTTGTGTCTGCTCTCTCTGCAGGTGTGGGTGGAGTGTTGAGAATTGAGGCTGGTTCCTATGAGTGTGTGTGTGTGTGTTGCATGTGTGTATTGTGTGTTTGTGTGTACATGTATGTATCTGTGTTTGTTTGTTTGTTTGTGTGTGTACGAGTGGTACGTGTGTGTTACATCAGTTGTGTCTGCTCTCTCTGCAGGTGTGAGTGGAGTGTTGAGAATTGAGGCTGGTTCCTATGAGTGTGTGTGTGTTGCGTGTGTGTATTGTGTGTTTGTGTGTACATGTATGTGTGTTTGTTTGTTTGTTTGTTTGTTTGTTTGTTTGTTTATTTGTGTACGAGTGTTACGTGTGTGTGATATTAGTTGTGTCTGCTCTCTCTGTAGTTGTGGGTGGAGTGTGAAGAATTGAGGCTGGTTCCTATGAGTGTGTGTGTGTGTGTTGCGTGTGTGTATTGTGTGTTTGTGTGTACATGTATGTATGTGTGTTTGTTTGTTTGTTTGTTTGTGTGTGTACGAGTGGTACGTGTGTGTTACATCAGTTGTGTCTGCTCTCTCTGCAGGTGTGGGTGGAGTGTTGAGAATTGAGGCTGGTTCCTATGAGTGTGTGTGTGTGTGTGTGTTGCATGTGTGTATTGTGTGTTTGTGTGTACATGTATGTATCTGTGTTTGTTTGTTTGTTTGTGTGTGTACGAGTGGTACGTGTGTGTTACATCAGTTGTGTCTGCTCTCTCTGCAGGTGTGAGTGGAGTGTTGAGAATTGAGGCTGGGTCCTATGAGTCTGTGTGTGTTGCGTGTGTGTATTGTGTGTTTGTGTGTACATGTATGTATGTGTGTTTGTTTGTTTGTTTGTTTGTGTGTGTACGAGTGGTACGTGTGTGTTACATCAGTTGTGTCTGCTCTCTCTGCAGGTGTGGGTGGAGTTTTGAGAATTGAGGCTGGTTCCTATGAGTGTGTGTGTGTTGCGTGTGTGTATTGTGTGTTTGTGTGTACATGTATGTATGTGTGTTTGTTTGTTTGTTTGTTTGTGTACGAGTGTTACGTCTGTAAGATATTAGTTGTGTCTGCTCTCTCTGTAGGTGTGGGTGGAGTGTGGAGAATTGAGGCTGGGTCCTATAAGTGTGTGTGTGTTGCGTGTGTGTATTGTGTGTTTGTGTGTACATGTATGTATGTGTGTTTGTTTGTTTGTTTGTGTGTGTACGAGTGGTACGTGTGTGTTACATCAGTTGTGTCTGCTCTCTCTGCAGATGTGGGTGGAGTGTTGAGAATTGAGGCTGGTTCCTATGAGTGTGTGTGTGTTGCGTGTGTGTATTGTGTGTTTGTGTGTACATGTATGTATGTGTGTTTGTTTGTTTGTTTGTGTGTGTACGAGTGGTACGTGTGTGTTACATAAGTTGTGTCTGCTCTCTCTGCAGGTGTGGGTGGAGTGTTGAGAATTGAGGCTGGTTCCTATGAGTGTGTGTGTGTTGCGTGTGTGTATTTTGTGTTTGTGTGTACATGTATGTATGAGTGTTTGTTTGTTTGTTTGTTTGTGTACGAGTGTTACGTGTGTGTGATATTAGTTGTGTCTGCTCTCTCTGTAGGTGTGGGTGGAGTGTGGAGAATTGAGGCTGGGTCCTATGAGTGTGTGTGTGTTGCGTGTGTGTAATGTGTGTTTGTGTGTACATGTATGTATGTGTGTTTGTTTGTTTGTTTGTTTGTGTGTGTACGAGTGGTACGTGTGTGTTACATCAGTTGTGTCTGCTCTCTCTGCAGGTGTGGGTGGAGTGTTGAGAATTGAGGCTGGTTCCTATGAGTGTGTGTGTGTTGCGTGTGTGTATTGTGTGTTTGTGTGTACACGTATGTGTGTTTGTTTGTTTGTTTGTTTGTTTGTTTGTTTGTGTACGAGTGTTACGTGTGTGTGATATTAGTTGTGTCTGCTCTCTCTGTAGTTGTGGGTGGAGTGTGGAGAATTGAGGCTGGTTCCTATGAGTGTGTGTGTGTGTTGCGTGTGTGTATTGTGTGTTTGTGTGTACATGTATGTATGTGTGTTTATTTGTTTGTTTGTTTGTGTGTGTACGAGTGGTACGTGTGTGTTACATCAGTTGTGTCTGCTCTCTCTGCAGGTGTGGGTGGAGTGTTGAGAATTGAGGCTGGTTCCTATGAGTGTGTGTGTGTGTTGCATGTGTGTATTGTGTGTTTGTGTGTACATGTATGTATCTGTGTTTGTTTGTTTGTTTGTGTGTGTACGAGTGGTACGTGTGTGTTACATCAGTTGTGTCTGCTCTCTCTGCAGGTGTGAGTGGAGTGTTGAGAATTGAGGCTGGGTCCTATGAGTCTGTGTGTGTTGCGTGTGTGTATTGTGTGTTTGTGTGTACATGTATGTATGTGTGTTTGTTTGTTTGTTTGTTTGTGTGTGTACGAGTGGTACGTGTGTGTTACATCAGTTGTGTCTGCTCTCTCTGCAGGTGTGGGTGGAGTGTTGAGAATTGAGGCTGGTTCCTATGAGTGTGTGTGTGTTGCGTGTGTGTATTGTGTGTTTGTGTGTACATGTATGTATGTGTGTTTGTTTGTTTGTTTGTGTGTGTACGAGTGGTACGTGTGTGTCACATCAGTTGTGTCTGCTCTCTCTGCAGGTGTGGGTGGAGTGTTGAGAATTGAGGCTGGGTCCTATGAGTGTGTGTGTGTGTGTGTTGCGTGTGTGTATTGTGTGTTTGTGTGTACTTGTATGTATGTGTGTTTGTTTGTTTGTTTGTGTGTGTACGAGTGGTACGTGTGTGTTACATCAGTTGTGTCTGCTCTCTCTGCAGGTGTGGGTGGAGTGTTGAGAATTGAGGCTGGGTCCTATGAGTGCGTGTGTGTGTTGCGTGTGTGTTTTGTGTGTTTGTGTGTACATGTATGTATGTGTGTTTGTTTGTTTGTTTGTTTGTTTGTTTGTTTGTTTGTTTGTTTGTTTGTTTGTTTGTGTACGAGTGTTACGTGTGTGTGATATTAGTTGTGTCTGCTCTCTCTGTAGGTGTGGGTGGAGTGTGGAGGAGTGAGGCTGGGTCCTATGAGTGTGTGTGTGTTGCGTGTGTGGTTTGTGTGTTTGTGTGTACATAAATGTATGTGCGTTTGTTTGTTTGTTTGTTTGTTTGTTTGTTTGTTTGTTTGTTTGTTTGTGTACGAGTGTTACGTGTGTGTTACATCAGTTGTGTCTGCTCTCTCTGCAGGTGTGGGTGGAGTGTTGAGAATTGAGGCTGGGTCCTATGAGTGTGTGTGTGTTGCGTGTGTGTATTGTGTGTTTGTGTGTACATGTATGTATGTGTGTTTGTTTGTTTGTTTGTTTGTTTGTGTGTGTACGAGTGGTACGTGTGTGTTACATCAGTTGTGTCTGCTCTCTCTGCAGGTGTGGGTGGAGTGTTGAGAATTGAGGCTGGGTCCTATGAGTGCGTGTGTGTGTTGCGTGTGTGTTTTGTGTGTTTATGTGTACATGTATGTATGTGTGTTTGTTTGTTTGTTTGTTTGTTTGTTTGTTTGTTTGTTTGTTTGTGTACGAGTGTTACGTGTGTGTGATATTAGTTTTGCCTGCTCTCTCTGTAGGTGTGGGTGGAGTGTTGAGAATTGAGGCTGGGTCCTATGAGTGTGTGTGTGTTGCGTGTGTGTATTGTGTGTTTGTGTGTACATGTATGTATGTGTGTTTGTTTGTTTGTTTGTTTGTGTGTGTACGAGTGGTACGTGTGTGTTACATCAGTTGTGTCTGCTCTCTCTGCAGGTGTGGGTGGAGTGTTGAGAATTGAGGCTGGGTCCTATGAGTGCGTGTGTGTGTTGCGTGTGTGTTTTGTGTGTTTGTGTGTACATGTATGTATGTGTGTTTGTTTGTTTGTTTGTTTGTTTGTTTGTTTGTTTGTGTACGAGTGTTACGTGTGTGTGATATTAGTTGTGTCTGCTCTCTCTGCAGATGTGAGTGGAGTGTGGAGAATTGAGGCTGGGTCCTATGAGTGTGTGTGTGTGTTGCGTGTGTGTTTTGTGTGTTTGTGTGTACATAAATGTATGTGTGTTTGTTTGTTTGTTTGTTTGTTTGTTTGTTTGTTTGTGTAGGAGTGTTACGTGTGTGTGATATTAGTTGTGTCTGCCCTCTCTGTAGGTGTGGGTGGAGTGTGGAGGAGTGAGGCTGGGTCCTGTGAGTGTGGAGGGGTGGAGTGACAAGGCAGACAAGCAGACACTCCGCCACAGACAGAGGGCCTTCCTCAAGTAAAAGATATCTCACTCGCCACCATACCACAAGCACAATCAAATCCAATTTTTCACAAAGGGGATATTGTTCTCATGTTCTGCTCAATCCATTCAATTTCCATTCCAATCGATGAAAACTAAGACAACATATCTCAGTGCTATGGTCTTTCTAAACATCACTGCTATCAACTAGAACACATACTCTTTTCCCAATCAAGTTTCCTTATGAATCCGAATCTTAAACCATTCATTCACTGACCGTGTTATTTTGTGATTAGTCCGTACAACTGGAGAAAATGGAAGTTCAAATTATCCAGACGGGTTGATGAAGCTAAGTTCATAATTTTTAGGATGATGGACCAAAAAAATCGCAGATTGTTTTTTCTGGACCAAGAACATGCAGACGACCAGAAGCAGCAGCAGCAGCGGCAGGAGAAGAAGGAGAAGAAGGAGAAGTTTCCGCGGTCAAAGTGTGGCTGTTTTGGCAACTGTGGCTTTTTTGGCTCCTCAATCCTGGAGAGCGATTACTACACTCTGCCGACCACTTTCCAGATGAGGCAGAAAGCGGATGAGTCACGCCACCTCTCTGGGCCACAGACTCTGCCAATGCACCCCCACCAAGCTGCAGCAGGTCAGAGTCAGTAGGAGCTGCAATTACTATCATGCAGACGCGGAAGTGTTCCCAAAGTTGTCCCAAATCAAGTTTGTTTTCCCAAAAGTGACATTATTCCGCGTTCTTGCTTAATTGCATATTTTGGAGCTTTGACTTCATTTGTCACATTTGAAGTAGAAAAACGCTCTTCTTTGCAGATAGCGCAGAAATGCAACTGACTTATAGTTTCAAAAATGGATTTTGATTTTCCGAGTCGAGGTCCGCGACTTATGTTGCGACCGAAATGGGTCGCCAAAATGGACTTTCTGTGACCGAATTTCCATCATCCCGCAAGAAGCGTGAGTCGCACAAAATCGTAACATGCCTTTTTTGGGTCGCGTAAATTTGCAACATATCTGTTTTGGGTGGCACAAAGTCGCAACATACCAATTTTGAGTCACAATAGTCGCAACATACCTTTTTTGGGTTGCGCAAAGTCGCAATATATCTGTGTTGTGTTTCGCAAAGTCGCGCAAATGTTTCTGTCGCATAAAGTCGCAACATGCCAATTTTGAGTAGCAATGGTCGCAACATTCCTTATTTGGGTCGCGCAAAGCCGCAACATATCTTCTTTGGGCCGCGCAAAGTCGCATAAAATTCTTCGTTCGCTCGAGGTCGAAAAATACCCATTTTGAGTTGCAATGGTCGCAACATACCCGATTTGGGTCGCAACATACCCATTTTGAGTCGCAATGGGCGCAATAAGTCTCCGACCTTGACCGGCATTTCAAAATCCCTGTAAAAAGTACTTTTTGTACCCACTTTCTTAAAAAGTCCATCATTAACTAGTTTTCATCTTCCAAGCATTTTCAGGTCATGTTTTGTTCCGAGAAACTTGTAAGATGGGTGATTGTATGAAATATTCGGTAAACTAAAAACTCAGCTAAGAGAGTGTTATCTTGATAAATGCATGCTGTATAATGAAAATTAACTAATAGTACGTAGCTTAGTATTCACTAATCTATGCGATAAGTAAAAAACCATACAGATGACCAATCTCTAAATGTTTCAAATAATGAAAGAACTAGTTCCTCCGGTGAAATTCATAAGACGGGACTGATTAAGTCTACCCTCTCCCCAAGGGAAACTAAGAATGCTAATTTTATGAAACTCAGAGGGCGGCTAATAGAGATGATTTGACTAGGGCATGCCCGGAAGTGCAAATAGCCCTATCAGAAGTCAGCATGTTAGGGTTGGAACGGGACCATAGTTTAGTAGGGAATATGCCTAGTTGAAAGACGCTCAAGTTGAGAAACCCAGACCCCTTGACCCCTAATTCCGTTGTTATGCCCTAAGCAAATAGTCCCCAACCCGACTTCCTGAAGTTGTTTCTCGAGCTCCAAAAAATTTAAGAAGACAATTTTTGGGGTATTTTAGGTGGTGGCGAAGAACATCAAGTGTTATACTTTAAACCGAATCCGACGGTTGGACTGAAAATTAACATAAACGTGAAGAAAAAACGTTTTTCACTCAAATGAGCAATTTGAGCAAAATAAATAACGAATTCGTTTTATGGCGGCAATAGAGCTAAGGCATCAACCCCGGAAAAAAAGACCCCCTGTGAGTAAAACCCTCCGAGAATACCTTTCAGTGTTAGTAGCTGTTTCCCGGAAAAAATGATAATAGGCCATAAAATTGGAATAATTTCGAAAGTACTAATGGGATATGCATGGAACTTAATAGGTAGGACTCCTGTTGGATTCTTACCCGAAAACGGAAGATTTAACGCAAATGACCCCGGGGTGACTATTACATGACCTTAGGATTATTTGGACTGAAACTGCTAGGAGAAACCTTGGATTAAAACCGGAAAATGGCCAGTTTCCCAGGCCCAACTATTTAAGATAGGAGTCGGTCATTTTACTTATAGTTTGGGGCAAATTTATCTCTTGGGAAAAGAATCAGAAGGTAAAAAAATTATATTTGCGAAATCATTACAATGAATAGTGAGATGAATTAGAGTGAGACCAGACAAACCTTGTGTCGAACTTATAAAAGATAGTTGGCCTTTTAATTGAAAATCAACTAGACCAAAGCAAAATAGTCACAGAGGAGATCGGCAGTAATCTGAGTGCGGCAGGGGAGTTAGTCTCCGAAATACTATGATTTGACGCAATTTTTATTCAGCTCCTCTGTAGGTGGATTTTTGTGAAATTAGACCTCTAATAGACGAACTATCGTTCATCACAGCTAGAAATTCAGGATTAAAAAAGAGCAAAGATGGGAAATTTATAAGGTGAAATACAGTAGCTGCGTTTGGAAAGGACCCCCCTAACCTTGGAGACCGAAACGATAAACGGATCTTCAAATTAGGTCCATGGGTTAAGTAAACACAACTTGGTCTAGAGGTGAAATTGAAAACAAGGTTAAAACAACTTAGTTGGAAATACCTATATTGAACTTGCTAATCAAAGCTAGTGTAGTTTCTCGTAGTTGGTTAGCGAATAAGTCTTACAGAAACAGTTAATAGTTAGTTCTCGTAGTAAGTTGGAGAACAAGTATTGCAAACTGAGCGAAAATTTTGACATTTGTGAGGTTTGTGAATCTTTCAATTAATTTTAAGTATTTTTGTTAGTTTTAAGTATTTAAGTTAAGTTACAGATTTTTTCAAGATTGACAGATAGTTGATCGAGCTACCGAGGACAATGGTTTTTCAAGAATGACAGATAATTGACCGAGCTACCGAGGTAGCAAGAGTATAGAGAGAAAGTTAGTGTAAACAGGAAGTTGAATTTCATTTAAGCAATTGTGTTGATAAATGGCGGAACTTTTCGGTTTTGGTTTAAGTTATTAAATTAGTTTCTTGACACTCAGAGTCCTCTGTATTTGCACATAGGTTTCAACTCAAATCAATTACTGTTGGAAATGCATGCCATCCTCGAAACCTACAAAACTGCCTTTAAAAAACTGGACGTTCTTATTTTTCTAACAACTTGTTGCTTATGAAATCGTTTTTGTGCAAAATTTGGACTATGGCTTTTAACATAATCTTCAAAATTAAACCAGGTTTCAATAAACAGAAGAAGACTTTTATTAAATATTTTTTCGGGAAATCTTCAAACATTTTAATTAAGCGCACGTTTTAATTAAGAGTAACGAACACAGGAAGGGCTGTTAAACAAGTTTGGTTTTTTTTGTTAAAAAAAGTCCTCGAATTACTTATTCACGCTCGAGTTGACGAGTTGAAGTTTTTGCAGTTTGATGTTTGATTGCAGTTCATTTGCTACAAGGAAGGCAAATTCCATTATCGAACAGCAGAAGTGTAAGGGTCTCAAAAATGTGATTGATTTCTAATTTAGATGTTCTCATTTGCCCGCCGAAATAAAAAACTGCTCGTGATCCAGGATTCTGAATCTGGCTGATTTTTATCAACAAAGCTTGAAATTCAGAGAGCTATCAGGTCATCTATTTGAAAAAAAAATCGGTGTTTCTCTTTGGTTTCTTTTTATTCATAATTCTTTTCCCCGTAAATTTGCCCGCTATGTTTTAATTTTTATCAGTTTTTAAATTATGTTTTTTGGATCGTTTTTCTTTCTGGCCTACGCTCTTCAATAAAAATGACGCTCTCAGAAAATTTTCTGCAATTCAAGTCATTTTTTGAATTTTCCTACTTCCTACCAAAAAAAAACATACCAATTAAGCCAGTGTTTCAAAGTTTGGTTCATTCAACGAAAAATGTAATTCGGAAACGATTCTTAAACACTTTAAAAAAAGACTTAATGCTTACAGTCTTGGTGTTCTTTCCCGGTGAAAACTCAAAACGTATTAGGTGAGAAATTTAGTCTTCTGGTTTTAGTTTTCTAGAGCTTGTAAATTTCATTTTAAGAAGTCATGGTTGCGAGCATTGAACATATAGATGACTTTGTGGTCGAGTCTGTTTTAGTTTTTTTAATTCTTTTTTTTCTACGCAAAAACAGCTACCACGAACAATCATCGCAATGGTTGAGTGATATATATCCTAAAAAGAATTAGTCCGCAGCCAACTAATTTACTTAGAACAAGTTCGATAACAACCATCCTTTTTCATAGACTAAATTACAATCATACTAATCGATTCCTCTAAAAACTGTAATGATCCACTAAACTATTTGTGGAGACAGAATTTGGAACTATTCTGAGTGTAGGATAAGTAGCTACGTATGGCAATTTGTGTTACGCTTTCAGCATTTTGATTAGAATCCTCAAAGCGAGCCCTAATTAGTCCAGAACTTTTTAGTTTCAACTTTTTGCAAGCCCCCTAAACTTTTTCCTACTGAGTTTCAGGTTCTTTTTGAATTCAGAGCGACCATATCTTCATTTGGGTAAGCAAAACTGTTGGTTAAAATTATTAGTTTGATCGCCAGAATGGTTTTGAATAAAAAAAATTATTCCAAGTATAGTTATTCTGTGCTTTTTTGAATGCCAGAGTTACATGAAAAGTCGACTGACGTGCAATACAATTTTCGAAGCCGTTATTTACAGAAAAAATTAAAGTCCAAATCGAATAAAGACAATCAATTGTAATCAAGGGTGTTTGTATATAAGGGTAAAGCCCTAAATGATCTGAATAGTTGGCAATTGGCACTAAACAGTTTTTGCTTAAAACATTTTGACAACATCAAACATCAAGTGTCAAAGTTTGAGACGTACACATTTATTAATATTGATTGTTTTTCCTCATTTCAACTTGTGAACAATTTTGTAGCGCGGAATAACTCGATAATTCAAATTACGCTTTCAGCAGTATAAACAAGCCCGGGTTGACCAAAACTTTTTGTCATACAATTTCCATTTATGAGAAACTTCTTTTCATACATTTTCATACAATTCCATACGTGCAGAAAATTGTATGTAATCTATATAATAAGCATTTTTATGAAAATTGTATGATAGGTGTTTTTCATAAACCAAAAAGTTGATGTTTTGTTTCGAAAGTCATTTTCTCAAAAACTTTGGGTTGTGTTTGTAACCGAACACAAGTGACAAAGACTTTGGTTTACTCAAAGAACCAAAGATGGACGGTCGTATATTTACAATGCTTAGAAAACGACCTGAAATGTCTTAAAGCTGTCTTTCACAAATCATATAATGAAAGTAACAAACTTTTAATTTTTGGCAAAATTACAACGATAACTGTTTTAAAATTTTGAACTTTTAAATTATCAGACTTTGATCTAGGCATACATAAACACGCCATACAAAAGAAATAGAAAATTTCAGCGTTTTTGAAAAGAATTATTACGTGAAAAGGAAAAAACCCAAAATTATCGTATCCAGGACTACGTTACGCACACAAAAAATTAAATTTTTCTCAAAAAAATGGGAATTTTACACCTTATGTGAATTATGATAAGTATTTTCTTTCAAAAAACAAAAACTTCGTTTTTTTTCTATCAGCAGACTGTTTTTTTAGAATCAAACAGCCGCAAAAAGTTGTTAATATCTTTTTTCAACCCTTTTTTGAAATTGTATGAAAATTGTATGACAAAAGTTTTTCCACACATTTGATGTATGGAACTGCATGATAAGCTTCTTCGGTGTTGGGAGGTCAACCCGGGGTTATATAACTTACAGCTTGCAGTCGGGTGTAAAAATAGTCGGATTTAAAATGTGTTATCACAATTAGACTTAAGAAGTCGATATCTTCAATGATGTATAAAAAGTAATTTAAAGTTTAGAAAAGTTTAGAAATACCCGCATCCAAGTTTGGGCGTAAGTATTCGATTATAACGGATTATTATGATAATTTTTTGACAATAATAATTGATTATAATTATCAAAATTAGATTTTTAAAGGATTTATAATTGATTATAATTGTGATATTTTCCAAGTTGCTTAAAAAAGCTTAAAATATGCATAACGAAACAACTCTAATGGTGAAGAAATGAAAAAAAACTTACAAATTTGAATTAATTGGAAAATTTTAAAAACATTTTTCTCATTTTTCACAGGAACCAACGTCTGCAATAGTTTAAAATATAAGCAATTTAGTTGCAACTTCGAAGTCAAAATGGACAAACAAAAGAGATTATAATCAATTATAATCGATTATAATGAATTTTTGTGCAAAACTAATAAACTAGAAATTAGAACAAAAATAATGGATTGTAATCAATTATAATCCAATATAATTGTATCGAAAAATAGACGAATAAATAATCGTTTATAATCGATTAAAATGGATTATAAATAATTATAATTTGATTTTAAAAAGAGAGATAATAATCGATTATTAATTGATTAAAATCGATTGTTTCTCAATATATAATATAATCGATTATTAACGCTTGAAACTGGATGCGGGTATTATTTCGATCGCCAAATTTTGACTGAATAGAAAAAAGTACCGCAAGCATAAGTATTTTACAATTTTCTTTGAAATGCGGAATAAAAGTTCGATTGTTGATACGCTCAGTTTAAAATCAGTCTGTAAAATGGAAACATTCAGACCAGTTTTTCTCGATACTTATATAATTGTTTCGAAACTCCACTCTGGATTCCAAGCCCTTTTTGGAGTAAGGGTTTAGTGAGATGCAAGTCTCGATACCCTAAAAGGGTTCGTTGTGCAGCATACAATTGTGTGCATTGGCTTGCTTACAAATTTTTTTATTTATATCTATCAGTACTCGTAAATCCAAATGCAGATATATATACACAAGTTGTTTGAGCAGCATTTTCATATCTAAACTTTATTTCACTTCAACAAAGAACGTTTTTTGTTGTTTGATAGAGGATCTGAGTGGTGGTGTCGGTACTCCGATGCTCCAGAGGAACCGCTACATCTTCAGTTTTCCTGTTTTCTCCGACAACAAAGTCCACTTTGCCACTCTAAGACACGAGGAAGCGGTCTGGGTCGATCCAATATTGTACCGAGGCGAACCTGCTGGCTCATCTCTGAGCCCCAGTATTGATTTCGACATCGAATCGGAGGCACTGTCGGCGACGTCAGGATCCACGGAAGATGTGGTTCCGACAGTTATCCGTCAACCATCTGACGACTCAATGATGTCATCGGACCACCAAATAAACATAACATTAGTTCCCGACCAGTCGCTGAGCGAGAGTAAAGAAGCCCGAGGAGCGTCCCCGTTGCACTGGAGCCACTCGCGGACACTTCGGTCGAACACTACTCAGTACTACTCGCAGAATGCATCCTCGGCCAACGTGTACTACAGTGCCTCTGAGATGTTGAGCAAGAACAGAAGAGACGAAGAGTGGCAGGACGAAATGAACTCGATTCGACTGCAGCAGGTGAGCTGATTTAATAAACATTTGATAGGTGAATGGAGTCAGACAGACTCGAACTCTTCAGCTTCAGCTCAGTTAAGATTCCAAGTGAAAATTATCGAGTAGAGATATCACACAAACTTGCAAGTAATGGATAAATTAATTGCTATTTAGATTCTTTTTTGAGTAAAAATCAGAACATTTACAACGAAACAAAATCTTATTGCCAGAACGCCGTGGAAATTTTCGGCCCGCTTTCAGGCGCCTCGTTTTCAGGTGTGTGTGTGTGTGTGTGTGTGTGTGTGTGTGTGTGTTTGTGTGTGCGTATGAGTATGCGTGTGTTTTTTTAAATTGTAAGTAGCATTTTCTTCAAAATGTTTGTAAGCGAATTGAAATTTCACGTTTATTTTTCTAAATTTGTAGCGAGGCAGTGTAGATGTGGAGTTGCAGCCTGCGGCGGTGTCACCCACTTCCCAGTCTCACTCGACGCTGGATGTGATGGGAGAGGAGGGGCAGGGGCAAGGGGAGGGGGTGTTGTCTTCACTGACTGAGTCGTTCAAGTCGGCAGTGAGTGAGATAGACACGCAGTCAGCATCAGCAGACACGAACAAGACCACTGCACAGAACACAAGTGAAGACGAGATGATACACAAGAATAGAGATGAAGACCACATCTCCTCCTCCTCCTTTTCCGAGGACATCGGCAACAGAAGCAGCAGCAGAAGGAGGATGAGGAGGAGACAGGAGGATGAGACTCTGGTTGGAAGGGACTCGCCCGAACCAGCCAGAGGGCGCAGTTCTATCAATCGAGAGGTCGCACAATCAGCTGCTGCATTGCCGTTAGTGCAGTGATTAAGGCGATTCCTCTTGGCTCTCATTTTTATGACATAAAAGTGACATTGAAAACACCTTCCAAATAAAAACCCTTCTTGATGCAGTTGTCATTAAAAATTAGTGGACATTTCGAAAAGAGTGCCTCTATTACCCCAAATCAGTCCCATGTTTTCAAATATCACATTTTGTGTTTTCTTAATATATTTCTTAACTTCCGACTCCTTTCTGTTTTGACCTCATACCTCTGTCATTTTTTTTCTTCAATATTTTATGACAAAAATTTTAGTCAGTTTTTTGCAGGTACTACTTGCACTCAGTGGATCAAATAATGTTGGGCACCCTGGACATCACTGGGGTTTCAAGAGGGACGAGACCAGCTGGACGCCACGCACCTACCCACTACTCCTCCAACTCCCCCTCCCCCTCCCCCACCCACACCTCCTCACTCTCCACCCACGCCAGCAACAAACGGTAGTGCATTTAAACAATTCTTATGGGGGTCGCATTCTTTCTTAAGGAAATTGTATGGTCCTACAAGCAACCTAAATAAATATTCGAGTTTCGCTTTAAGTTTTTGCGTTTGCCCTGGAGCACAAAAATTCAAAATAGTTCTCAATTGAGAAAAATCCTCCCATAGGTTCCTGGGTTGACCTCCATACACTAAAAATGCTAGTTGTACAGTTCGATGCAACTTGTTAACGAAAAAAGCTTGTCATACAATTCTCATATATGAGATTTTTATGACTAGCATTCTTCCATAATTATATTGTATGGTCATAAATGGGATTTGTTGCCTTTTATTTATAAAGCACTCCAGACGCAATTTTCTACACAATTTGTTCAAAAATCACACTGTACGTTGTGTAAAAGACAGATTTTTGTGTAAAAGTCAAACATGACAAAATCTTTAAAACTTCCGTCAAAAACGAGGCTAAGATTTCCAGGCTCGGAAATGTTGAAAGTAGAAGCCTTCTAGCCATATACAAAAAGTTAAGTTTTTGCTATATTTTTATATAATCTTGCCTATGTCATCATAGATATCCGGGTTTAGGTCCTCAACTAATGTTTCGACAGTGAAAGTCGAGCAAGTGCAGATTTGCGACTGAAAATCCGCGGTCGAGAAGCAGTTTCAAGTCAAGCACAAAACATGCCCGATTTCGGTCGAGAGAGTCGAAATGTACCCAATTTTGATCGATAAAGTTGTAACATGGGCCGAGAAAGTCGAAACATAGGTCCAGCACATTCGAAACACACCTGAGTTTGGTTGAGAATGTCGAAGCATAGGTTGAGCAAATTCCAAACATAGATGAAGCACAATCAAATTTTTCATCATTGTAATTTTTTTTTCAATATTTTGATCAAACATAAATTGGCAGTTGAGCAAATAATTTGCTAAGAGAAGATCTCTGTCAGAAAGTTGCAGCCCCCAACACTCAATTGAAGAGACTTGCTTGCCAAAAAACTAGAAGTTCCAGAGGGAACCCTTTAAGGAAACCGGCAAGAAAAAGTAAATTCTATCAAAAACTGCGCAAATATCAATTTTCCCAACAGTGTCAGTCCAGATTTCAGAACTGCAAAAAAAAAAAAAATTGAGGGTTTCATCTTGAAAAAAAGTTTTTCAATGAAGAAATTTTGCATTTCACAGTTTCTTATAGTTTATTTTCAAATCAACCATCATAGGAAAAAATCCACTTAAAAGCATATATTATAATATTTCGTAAGTTTATTCAGAGGAAAGCCTTAAAGGTAACCGGAAAAAAAACAATTCAACAAAAAATTCCTCAAATATCAATTTTCACAACAGTTTCAGTCCAGATTTTAGATTTGCAAAGAAAATAAAATCAAAATTGAGAAGTTCAACTAGAAAAAAAATTGAAGGAGGATTTTTGGTTTTTACAGGTATCCACAGTTTAATTTCAAATCAAGCATCATCACAGAAAATCAACAGAAAAGCATATATTAAATTTTTTTTTGTCAGTTTACTCATAATATTTGATAGAAAAAGTCACAAGAACATATGTCAAGCACAGTCAAGTGACGCCTATTTTTGGTCGAGAAAGTCAAAATAGATGTCGAGAAAGTCGTAACATAAGACGAGAAACTGGAAACATAACTGATTTTGGTCGAGAAAGTCGAAACAAAGATCGAGCGCAGTCGAAACATAAGTCGAGCACAACCAAACTTAAATTGGAAGCTCAGAAAAACTATTTGCTCAGAGAAGGCTCCGCTAGAAACTTGCAACCGCAACAATCAATTGACGAGGTTTGCTAGCCGCAAAATTAGAAGTTCCAGAAGTAAATTTTTAAGGGAACCAGCAAGAAAAACTAAATTATACCGAAAAATCCTCAAATATCAAGTTTCAGCCTGATTTCAGATTTGCAAGGAAAAAAAGCAAAAGTTAGAGATTTAATATGAAATAAATGTATTCGATGGAGGAATTTTGCGTTTTGCAGGTTCCTATAGTTTTTTTTTTTCAAATCAAGCATCATCGCAAAAATTTAACTAAAAAGCATGCATTGTAACTTTTCGTCAATTACCTCATATTATTTGATTGTAAAAAAAAGTCGAAACATAGATCGCGCACAGTCGAAACACAAGTCGAGCACTCCGAAAGATACCCAATTTCGATCTTGAAACTCGGTCGATTTTTTTATCAAAGAAATATTAACAAAAATGAGAAAAACTTATAAAAAGAGCAATAGAAACCGTTTCTCTATCTGAGCTATTTGATTGATATTGAAATACAAAATGATAAGTCGTACTTGAAGCTTCAGAGCTTGAGGTCCTGTCTGATGAGAGTCCCCAAAGCCAGAGTCGGTTTGATTGGCCGGCTAGGTTCGCTTTCTTTTCCCTGCTAATTTATTAAGTTACCCGATGTTTCAATTTCGCAGAAAATTTACTCGGTGCTTGAAAAACTTTTATTTCTATATCTGATTTTCTCAGTACGTGTTCATTGTATAGAATAACCGTTTGATCTAGTTTTTTTTTCAAAATTGTTCCTTCTAAAGATGGAAAGTGTGGTTGTCTTTCGTTTGAATAAACCGTTTTTCTGAATCAGTTACCTCCATGGGTGATTGGGTTTGCTGATAGCTCTCTGATTGACACTTGATATCTTGTTCATTGGGTTGCTTTCTAGCCTTTTCCCTAGTAGACTCTAGTCAGGTACCCGTCTAGAAAACAAAGAGTTGATAAATAAAATTTCTTACTAGATAAATTTCTTAATGATGAGATGTTTCAAATTAGAGAACGCAGGTTTGAACAATTGAAAGTTCTTACTGACAGCTTTTTACTGTCGCTGTTAAAAAGTTAGATGTTAGCGTTTGCCATTGACTCATTATTTTGAATGATCTGCATTATTCAACCTGTTGTTCGAGCTCCTCTAAAGAAGACAAACTGCCACATTTTTGAGAGCCCGAGTTAGTTCAATTTTTTTTTGTTCATTTTTAATTTTTCTGTAAGTTCTGTTCAATTCCTTTATTAAAAGGAAGGCAAACTCCACTATCGAACAGAAAAAGTGTAAAAATCACGAAAACGTGATCGACTTCTAATATCAAAAATGGATATTAATTATCAAATTTCCCAGTGGAATTAAAAACTTGCCTGTCGATCCAATTTTCTCATAAAGGGTTTAATTTGTCAAAAAAAACATTGCTCATAAATTAACTTTTACTATTTAAAGTTACAACAGATCTGAAATCTGTATATTTTTCCTCTAGATAATTGATTTTTATCCATTTTTGTCAATGCGGGTCGATCAATTGTTATAGATGATCCGATCATTAGAATAATCAATAAAACTTCAAGAGTCTCGAGAAAAACTGGTAATTTGGCTTTCAAACTCAAATATAGTGAAGTTTTTTGGAAATTTCAATTTATTTCTTCGTTTTTGCTATTACCTATTAAAACTATCCATGTCCAGGAAAACAAAGAGTTCATTTCAGCTACCGATTAAAACTCATTAAGAATCGACACTGGTAGACTCTTATAAAGGCGAGGATAATTCTTAGTTTTTTTTGGGAAAAGTCTTAAGATTTGTTCAGGCTCAACCTCACTTTGCGGTTTGACATTCATTTCTTTCGTTGTTACAGTTCGTTCCTTGTTACAAGGAAGGTAAACTCTAACAGCAAAAATGTACAAGTCACGAAAGCGTGATCGACTTCTTATTTCGAAAAATGAAAAAGTTATCAGATTTCCCAAGGAATTAAAAATTTTGACTATTGATTCAATTTTCTCAATCTGGGTTAATTTTAACAAAAAACACTCCATCTTAACTTGTTCTACAAATTCAAAGAGCTTTAATACCATCTATTTTTTTGCGCTTATTACTCTTTTCCATTTGTCAGTTGTCTGTTCTAGAAGCTTAAATCAAATTTGATCCATTAAAAACATTGATCATGGAAAATTATGAGTCGCAAACGTAATGAAAACCCTTTTAAAAGTCTTCGTGATTTTTTGTTTGTTTTTTTTCCATGAGAAAATTTCACAATTTGTTGTAGCTCAAGTTTGATTTTCCGATTTTCAAAGAACAAGATCTACGCTCGGGTAGTTTTTTTCTCCGAGGAGTATCGAATTTTTACATTTACATCCTCCAAAAATTAAAATTGTCCTGAGCTCAAATCTAGAAAGATATTTCATGCGTGATTAGACATTTCAGACAGAGATGCTTCAACCAATTTCAATGCAAGATAAATTAAACTAACAACTCAGACTTTTCGGCCAAAGACATTTGAGACAAAATGAACATTTGCGTGATCAAAGCCAGGGTCCTGAGATATGAACCGATACGCGTCTGAACTAATTTAACATAGTAGAACCAGTTCTAAACTAGAATTTATAATTGGTTATAAATATAATTCTCTAATTCTATAAAATATTCTTAACTAACCAATCATATTCCATAACTAACAGTTTCACTTATTTGTAAGTTCTGAAACTACTTGTAGTTTCAGCACCAGGGCAATTTGATTTAAACTTAGAATACAGTTGTTCTCATTCTGAAAACTAACTCGCATAAACCAGTATACACTAGATCTATTGAGACTAAGAGATATAAGAGTAAGATTAAGATCGATATTAGACTAAGAAGTTGCACGAATCTATCCGGCCGAAAATAAGATAGCGTGACGAGCAGACGGTGTACCTTGTCTGAAATTACTCTATGAGTACAGTCATCCATACATAACTCAATAGGCGTCTGATTTAGAACAACTTCCTGCTCTTGGACAAGAGACCTGAACGTTTTATTTGTAGGTTAAGTTTTTGTAATGACAAAAAGTGTTGGGTTTAGTCTGAACTTTTGTTGTTTGTGGCTGACCTTGTTTGAATGTTGATATATTTTGAGTGCAGACTCCTCGCCTTCTACCAGAGTCTGTTGCCCCAAGTGAGCATGCACTTTGAGGAGTGTGAGGACGAGTACAGCTTCCTGGTGCCTGGACCCTACGCCCCATTGGCAGAACACGTGTTCCACATAGACAGCCACGCCCACGTGAGACCGGCTGTGCTGGAAACGGGACTGGGCCTGCATCTCATCCAGGACAGGACCAGCAGCACCTCCAAGCTGCCCAAAAGCCAACAAGGCCAGCACAATGCTGCTGCTGCTGCTGCTGCTGCTGCTGCTGCTGTATCTGAAGCCGCAGCCAGACGCAAGGTGAGAATAGCGATATCAAACATGAATGTTGCTCGCTGTGAATGAATCTGATCTCTCCATTCTGTCTTTGCTTTTAATTATGTATGTTGTACAGTATATAACTTGATTGCTAGCTGAGACACAACAGTTACAACCTATTTTAGAACAGGGGGAGCATACGTAAACAGTTACAACTTATTTTAGAACAGGGGGAGCATACGTAAACAGTAACAACCTATTTTAGAACAGGGGGAGCATACGTAAACAGTTACAACCTATTTTAGAACAGGGGGAACATACGTAAACAGTTACGACCCATTTTAGAACAGGGGGAGCATAAGTAAACAGTTACAACCTATTTTAGAACAGGGGGAGCATACCTAAACAGTTACAACCTATTTTAGAACAGGGGGAGCATACGTAAACAGTTACAACCTATTTTAGAACAGGGGGAGCATACGTAAACAGTTACAACCTATTTTAGAACAGGGGGAGCATACCTAAACAGTTACAACCTATTTTAGAGCAAGGGGAGCATACCTAAACAATTACAACCTATTTTAGATCAGGGGGAGCATACGTAAACAGTTACAACCTATTTTAGAACAGGGGGAGCATACCTAAACAGTTACAACCTATTTTAGAACAGGGGGAGCATATGTAAACAGTTACAACCTACTTTAGAACAGGGGGAGCATACGTAAACAGTTACAACCTATTTTAGAACAAGGGGAGCATACCTAAACAATTACAACCTATTTTAGAACAGGGGGAGCATACCTAAACAGTTACAACCTATTTTAGAACAGGGGGAGCATACGCAAACAGTTACAACCTATTTTAGAACAAGGGGAGCATACGTAAACAGTTACAACCTATTTTAGAACAGGGGGAGCATGCCTAAACAGTAACAACCTATTTTAGAACAGGGGGAGCATACCTAAACAGTTACAACCTATTTTAGAACAGGGGGAGCATACCTAAACAGTTACAACCTATTTTAGAACAGGGGGAGCATACGTAAACAGTTACAACCTATTTTAGAACAGGGGGAGCATACGTAAACAGTTACAACCTATTTTAGAACAGGGGGAGCATACCTAAACAGTTACAACCTATTTTAGAACAGGGGGAGCATACGTAAACAGTTACAACCTATTTTAGATCAGGGGGAGCATACGTAAACAGTTACAACCTATTTTAGAACAGGGGGAGCATACCTAAACATTTACAACCTATTTTAGAGCAAGGGGAGCATACCTAAACAATTACAACCTATTTTAGATCAGGGGGAGCATACGTAAACAGTTACAACCTATTTTAGAACAGGGGGAGCATACCTAAACAGTTACAACCTATTTTAGAACAGGGGGAGCATATGTAAACAGTTACAACCTACTTTAGAACAGGGGGAGCATACGTAAACAGTTACAACCTATTTTAGAACAAGGGGAGCATACCTAAACAGTTACAACCTATTTTAGAACATGGGGAGCATACGTAAACAGTTACAACCTATTTTAGAACAGGGGGAGCATACGTAAACAGTTACAACCTATTTTAGAACAGGGGGTGCTTACCTAAACAGTTACAACCTATTTTAGAACAGGGGGAGCACACTTAAACAGTTACAACCTATTTTAGAACAGGGGGAGCATACGTAAACAGTTACAACCTATTTTAGAACAGGGGGAGCATACCTAAACAGTTACAACCTATTTTAGAACAGGGGGAGCATACGCAAACAGTTACAACCTATTTTAGAACAAGGGGAGCATACGTAAACAGTTACAACCTATTTTAGAACAGGGGGAGCATGCCTAAACAGTTACAACCTATTTTAGAACAGGGGGAGCATACGTAAACAGTTACAACCTATTTTAGAACAGGGGGAGCATACCTAAACAGTTACAACCTATTTTAGAACAGGGGGAGCATACGTAAACAGTTACAACCTATTTTAGAACAGGGGGAGCATACGTAAACAGTTACAACCTATTTTAGAACAGGGGGAGCATACCTAAACAGTTACAACCTATTTTAGAACAGGGGGAGCATACGTAAACAATTACAACCTATTTTAGAACAGGGGGAGCATACGTAAACAGTTACAACCTATTTTAGAACAGGGGGAGCATACCTAAACAGTTAAAACCTATTTTAGAACAGGGGCAGCATACGTAAACAGTTACAACCTATTTTAGAACAGGGAGAGCATACGTAAACAGGTACAACCTATTGTAGAACAGGGGGAGCATACGTAAACAGTTACAACCTATTTTAGAACAAGGGGAGCATACCTAAACAGTTACAACCTATTTTAGAACAGGGGGAGCATACGTAAACAGTTACAACCTATTTTAGAACAGGGGAGCATACCTAAACAGTTACAACCTATTTTAGAACAGGGGGAGCATACGTAAACAGTTACAACCTATTTTAGAACAGGGGGAGCATACCTAAACAGTTACAACCTATTTTAGAACAGGGGGAGCATACATAAACAGTTACAACCTATTTTAGAACAGGGGGAGCATACCTAAACAGTTACAACCTATTTTAGAACAGGGGGAGCCCCCCCCCCCCCCTTCGTCCAGTTAACCTTTTTTGTCTGACATAAAACACATTATTACAATTTTTAATCAGCTCACATGGGACCGAAATTGGTAAAAGTTGAAGTTGCGGTATGATAAGTAACTTGTGTTTTTGTTAATGCGGGGAGTGTGTTGCTTAGCCCTCGAATGAGTCGGAGCGCGTAGTGACAACTGCTCGAGTGTCACCGCGGTTGGATCTGAAGAAGACATCTACAGGACTCAGAGGAGTGAGGAGTGTGTCTCCTGCTGTCCGTGCTTCCCCCGCCGGGCTGGCTGACACCTCCCTGCACGCTACAATAGCTGACCAGTCTATGCTAAGTGGGGGGACTTCAGCTGCAGCTGCTGCTGCTTTCCACAGACAACAGCCTCTTCTACCACAGCAGCACAAGCACCAGCACACGGTAGTGGAGACTGACAGCTCCAAAGTGTGTGTGCACTTTGAACAGCCCATCCGCATCCTCCTAACCCCCTTGATGATGCAGGCTAGTATAGTCTGCTCATGCTAATCACATTTAGCAATGAAGAGCCAAATAAACTACTTTTGCTCAGGGGCCTAATTTTGCTTATCTTCATTTCAAATTGGTCTATAAAGTTTTAGAAGAGCATAACCTCCAAAAATTTTTATAAATGGATATATTGTTGATTGGTAGCCACAAAATGTCATTTTTATTTTAAAAAACCAACTCTGTGCTTAGCAAATTTTTTTGAGAGGCTAACTTTCATTATCAATTGCTCTTAAATTGACTCATTAGATTAAGCGCACTTTTTTGATTGACCAAAAAAGCCAAAATGACCCACTTTTAAGGCAAACATTTTGGCACAAAATTTGCAAAATAAATTGCACATATTATTTCTGGTAAAATTTTAAGCAATTTAAGTTCTTATGGTTTTTTTCCAATCTCAACCCTGAAAACTCGTTTGAAATTTCAAATTTTGTTCATTTTGTCCGTATAATTTAAGCCAGCACTGCATAACCGCATCGATTTTCAAGCGTTAATTATTGTTTAATTTATGAATTTACTGCCAGTCTTATTTAAAATGAATGAAAATCCATTATAATCAATTAAAAATCATTTCTAATCTTTTTTAACCATTTACTCTTGAGAATATCATCACAGCATATGGTTGGATTTTCAATCTTAATTTAATTCAAAATTTTAATTTTTTAGATAGTTCAAAAAAGAAAAAAAAATAGTTCAAATTGCGAAGACTGAGAGGACTTCAGCAGCCATATTTGGAGCCTGCATTTGCCACACCTGGGTTTAACTTGACAACACTCCGCCATTGGGTCGGGCATTTTGACTTAAACTATAAATGTTTTGAAATTTAGGTTTTTAGAAGTTTTTGAAAAAAAAACTCAAATAAAACGGCATACCTCAAAAATATAGGGACATGGTCAATCGATTTCAGAGGCTGAGTCTGTAACGTCTGCGTGCGCGGACAGCGGCTCAACATAGATTTGAGAACTTCAAATTTGTGCAATTTTTGGAAATTTTTTAAAAAGAATACAAAAGTATTCATACATCGGAAAAAAGTATTCATACATCGATTGGCTATGTTTTTGCTTTGCAATTAGAAAATTGAAGCTTTTTCAAATTAGATCAAACTTTCTTTTCTGTAACCTTGCGTTCGTCGACTCTTTTCCAGCTGTCTGTTGGCTATGGTTTTGTATTACCACAAAGGGTATTTCCGTGCGAGCCCATTTCTACTGGAAAGAGATCCTCGTTGTTCTCGTTGTATGGTCTTCATTCTAGGAGCTAGTTCAGTTCGTTGGCAGTTTCATAAAGGCTGCCCGTTGATCAGAGCAATTGTTTCGAGGTTGTACCATTACTCTTTCAATTTATTATTCTACGAGCTAGTTCAGCTCGTTGGCAGTTTCATAAAGGCTGCCCGTTGATCAGAGCAATTGTTTCGAGGTTGTACCATTACTCTTTCAATTTATTATTCTACGAGCTAGTTCAGTTCGTTGGCAGTTTCATAAAGGCTGCCCGTTGATCAGAGCAATTGTTTCGAGGTTGTACCATTACTCTTTCAATTTATTATTCTACGAGCTAGTTCAGTTCGTTGGCAGTTTCATAAAGGCTGCCCGTTGATCAGAGCAATTGTTTCGAGGTTGTACCATTACTCTTTCAATTTATTTTTCTAATACTCTTAATACTATTAATTTAAACTTTCTAGTTTGATATTTAATTGGAAGATTAGAGCGAACGTAAAGACTGAACGGTCTTTTTTACAGGACGCAAAAAATAACCCCCCTTGTGAACTCTCCTTTTTGCTTTTATGTAGTGAAATTCGACCGGAAAAAGTCCAATCTACGCCAATGTTCCTTTGCACTCAACGAGAGTGGTATGAAAAATGAACACCAGAAATAGGGAAAATATTTTTATCATGATATTTATTTTGATGCTGATTTTTATCCGATAAAAGTGATGTGAATTAATCACAAAAGGTCTCCCTTAGTAAATTGCATTTTGTTCTCTGCATACACTCTGTGTTGGGAAGCCACTTGGTGTGTTTGTTAGGCTGCCTGTACCTATCTGCAGCAGTGCTCACACTTCCTCTCGTCTTACCATCCCGGAAACATTCTGATGCAACTGCAGGGCAAGTGCACATCGGCTGCGAAGAAACAATTCGCACTGCATGAGCAGCAGCAGCAGCAGAAACAGTGGCTCAGCTGGGAGTGCAATGAGAAGGAAAACATGTTGGCAGGGAAGAATAGAATGGACAGTGAGGTGGTTGCCAGAAGTGCCTTCAGTCTGTTCTCACCCCCCAAAAGATACGAACCAGACCACGTGGAAGCAGCTGTGTCCAAGCAGGCGTCCCAATGGAAGGAGAAACTGGCTTCCTCTTCCTTCTCTGTCAACATCATCGAGGTGAACTGTATTCTCCTCTCTACTTCCTTCACTTTCATAAGTTATCTGAAACAAAGATAGCAGAAAAGGTTCACTTTTCATGTATAGGCTCTTAACTTTTTTGTCTTTACTTATTTAGCTAGCGCATAAAAAGCAATCTAGGATGCCATTAAAGTTTGCCACATCCAAAGAGAAGCGTATGCTAGAACAACTGTTAGCTGCTGTGATTTGTTTAGGTGAACATTAATGTGTTGCAAGCACTGACAGACGACCCACTGGATGAGCAGTTGGCCGAGGTGTCGGTGGCCTCTCTCCTCTCGCTGCGACTCCTCAACTTAGAAGCGTCTCTCGCATCCAACAATCGTCAAATCACAGCAGCAGAAGTGAAACCAACCGAGAGCTCAGAAGTGAAGCTGAGCAGCTGTGTGGAGAAGATGGAAGCACAGATGCAGCACTTGAACTCAGACTACATGCGAGGCAAAGAGAACCACGTGACCTACATTGCCCACAGTCAGAGTCAGTGTTCGTTTGTGGTTTTGGACCCGAAAACAAAAGGCCCGCCCGGCTGGATCATGACTGAAGGAGGCTTGGGACGCGTTCGGCTAGATGGGCTGAAACTGATGGGATTCCACGAGGAGCGCAACCCACGATCATCTGCCGGTTCCATTTCATTCAGCGATGTGGATTTGTATCAGAAGTCTCATATGGCGGATGTGGGGTCCTACGCAGAAGCAATGGCCGATAGTTCCATGTTTTCCGATGAGGGTTCCATTGTTAAGTACATAGACAAAAGCGAAGCGTCAGGGGTTGTGGACTTTGTGTGGCTCAACTTCGCCTCTCCTGCTAATCGAGACTGTTCGGAAGAAAGTGTAGCTTACTCTGCGAACATGAGTCGAGACGTGTCTGATTTGAGTTTGGACTACAACCTTCTCACGACAGGGACGTTCACTGTAACAGCCTGGCTGCGTCAGTTTGATGCTGTGAAGCAGCAGTTTGCCGACATGACAGTCGAGGCCAAAATGAGAAGTTGTTCCGTGTTGACTGCAGCTCTCTACTTGTTTGTGTTCGAACCTGAGCGACCTGATTTCGACCTGAGGCCAACAGTGTGGGAGTATGAGCACTACTTGCAGCCTCTCTCTGTGTGGCTGCGAAATGATTTGTCAGTGCGGACCATGAACAAACTGATTGAGAAGTTGCCGACTGCAGACGTGGCCGTGTTCGACTACACTCTAACCCGCAACACTCTGTCCTTGGAGGCCCTACATCGTGCACTGTATGTGATGTGCGAGAGTCTAGTGGGAAGAGACCACTCCATCTCCCACATGGATCCTCATGTCACTGGTAACCACAACAATAGCAGTGGGGCGTCCCTCGTCCCTCATCCTTCATCCCTCGTCCCTCGTGCCTTTCACTTTTAAGGATTCGACCCCTACCGACCCAAAGGACCCCCCCCCCCTTGTACTATCTTGAGATATGGCGACGGACTCTAAAATTTTTCTAAAGACGACTTCGGCGCCAATTTATACTAATTTTGCAAGGGGGAGCGCAGGCCGAAAAACGCGATTTTTGGCCTTTTTTTTCAATTTTTGCCTGCGGCTCACAAAATTTGGCCAAAAAAGGGTCTATTAAGTGCTTTGAGAGAGCTCGAAAACCCGCCCCCTCCCCTCGAGAAAGTTTTTGATCCGCCCTTGGTCTTATAAGCAATTAAACATAATTCCTTTTTTTAAGGAAAACTGCAGGGCCGATCTAAATCGGTTGCGCACCTGCGCCATGAATTAAACTCACGACAGTCTCGCAAGGCGGAACGAAGAAGACAGAAAAGCAAATTGAGGAGACACAGAGCGAACAGAAATCCACTGGCGGTAGTTGAGTCGGGCGAAGAAGAAGACGCAGAAGAAGAGGCTGCTATACGTATCAACATCGAGCAGTGTGACGAGAGCACGAACGCTGCTGCATCCAACTCCAAATCCATCTCGGTCACCTCCAAAATACTGGCAGAGACCAGTGCGGAGAACAGTTTCGCCTTCCACACTTCAAAGACGAACTCTGCCGACAATTACAAGACAAGCAAACACTATAGTAAGTATACTTATCGTGCAAGTGCCAGTGTCATTCCAGAGGGAGTGGATATAAATGAGCCGCCGGACCTACTGCAAAACGGCTACTACCAATACCCAAATCCAGCCACATTTGGCTACTCGACCACTGGCAATGACACGTTCAGCGTCATGAGCAACAAAAGTTCCCCGCCTTCTGTTGGAATCAGGTAACAGACTCATTCAAGCAGCAAGTAGTCAAATGATCACAATAATTGAAAAAAAATTCAAAACTCTCTCCTATTGTAAAAGAACAAAATTATTAGCTTTTATAAAGGTCGTTATGATAAGTTTTTGGTTTTTTTTTTCAGCAAAAAGACTTTAAAGTTGTTCGAGTTCAAATAAGATTTCGCAGTTTGACGTTTAATTTCGAAGCTTTTAGTTTTCTGCAAGAGAAGCCTTCAGCGATTAAAATTTAACCGTTTTCTCCGATTCTGATTGGTTGTAGTAAAAAATGTCAAAAATGACATCATAATTGACCTTGTGGACTTCGAAGCGCAGGACACACCAAAAATGCGCCACTTTGGTACTATTTTAAGACATAATTTTTCGATCGAGCATCTATAATAAAACTATACTCTTGCAGTGTGCCAGTATACACCAAGTTTGAGGGAGGACCGCCCTCCAGGAAGAAATTTAGTGCCAAAATATTTGGTTCAATATGGTCTTAATACAGTTTTGGAAAAGCTGGAAAAATTGTAATTTTTAGAATTTTATTGTTGAACTTTTGCTACTGTCGATAGTTTCATAGATTGGCGTCTGAACAGTGAAAGATGAAATTCGGCTCTTAAAATTTAAAAATTAAAAACAGCGGTTTGCCTGAAATCAAACGTAAAAGAGCTGTAATTTAGTTTTTTTTCTGAAACCTTGTGAGTTTTTCTTGTCCAGCTAATTGTCTCTTGAGTCACCTTTGTTACCTAAACTTTCTTCTGCATATTTTTTTTTCAGGCCGACAGAATCGGATGGCATGCGGCCGAATTTAGGAGTTGGATTTCTACGGAGGAAAAAGAAGAACGTAGCATCCATTATGGATCCTGACGTGGACCAACAGTACGTGTTTCTACGCTTCAAAGCACTTCTAATGTCCGTTAAAGCCTTCAAACAAAATGCGGAACAACACGACTTCACCAAGATATTCGGACGCGAGCTGCTCGTTTCCGGCCGAGCTCTTCATCTAAGAGTGGACGTTCTCTCTGAACACGACCAGCCGTATGCCGACATTGAATTGCCAAGAGACTCCAGAACAGGAGTGTTCCATGCTCATGAAAAGGAACCAGTGTTCTATACGCATAACTTCGAGGTCAATTTCAGCGTGAAAGAACAGCAGACGGCCCGAAGGCGAAGCACTCTCACTCGCCATACGGACAAATCCAAGCGGAACAGTCTGTACATCGACATATTTTTCTCACTGGAAAAGATCACGTATCGTCTGAACTTCTCTGTTGTGAAGTTGATCGACCAGATTTACAGATCGGTTCACAGAATCCACTCGGAGTTTGACTGGAACCGGTTTCTGCAGCAGACCCAAGCATCCAGTAAGCAGCAGTCGGAAGTGTTCACCAAACGCCAGTCCAGCTTCGACCTTGCTAACCAGAGCGCACAGAAGACTGCGGCGGGGGCGAGTGAGGTGGGGCAGAAGGAGGGGGAGGGGGAGGAGGAGGAGGACGAGGACGAGGGGGACGACTGCTGGAGATTCGTGTTTGAGAAGTCGGACCAAGGACGCCTAGATGACATCTGCTTCTTCGAGGAGGAAGGCGGGGGCGACCAAGACAACGATAAGCCTCAAGAGAAGCATAATAAAGGCGAGTACAGTCAGAGGACCTAATAGCCTAATCTGCACTATGCAGTACTTAATTCGCGGGTGAAAACTTTTCCCGAATTAATGAGCTCTCCTTAATCACTAGAAAGACCCAATTTTGACCAAATTTTTTGCGTCACAGGAACATTTTTGAAAAAAAAAGCCGAAAAGACGTTTTTTTTTTTTGGAAAACTTTGGCACAAATAACGAGTTTTTTGGGCGCGCACTTTTCCTCCAAATTAAAGTATATTGGCACCCAAGGCGCTTTTCCAAAATTTTTTGGGTGAGTTAGCCAAAAATGAATGTTTCAAAATAGTACAAAGATAGGGAGTCAACTTCTAATTTCGAAAGCCCATTTTAATTTCCAGTTTTCACAGCGAGATGAAAGATTTACCTATGGATCCAGTTTTTTCAAATTGGGGTAATTTCGTTAAATTAAATCTCTATCATAAATTGTTTTTGATGGGTACTTAAAACCATGGGGCTGTAAGGCCATATTTTTTCTCTAAAGTTCGACAGTTTTTCTGTTTCCGTGCGTTCATTGACTTTTTTCCAACTGACTGATGGCAATGTGACGACAATTAATTAGTGCGCACAGATAAAACTGAAAGTATTGATTGATTACAACGTTTTTCAGGACAAATTAAGCCAATTTTTGCTCAAAAAACACAATAATATTTTATAATATATAAGAAAATAGGCGCTTAATTTTGTGTCTGTATGATCCTGGGCTCCAGAGACAAGTCTTTAAACTTGTTAAAGTTGTGTCGGAACAATCAAAAGAAACGAAAAATAAAGAAAAATAAAGAGAGCGTCCTTGTTGCGGAATCCGCTTACATTTCCCACAAAGCACAGTTTGGCCTCGTAAATAACACAATTAAAATAACAGACAAAATCAGAACATCTGGAAGCAAAACAAAACATTTTTTTTCAAGATTCTTCTTAATTTTTAAACTAAAACGTTTTGAAATGATAACGCGGGTTGACCTCCATAGACCAAAAATGCTAATCATACAATTCCATAAACTAATTTTACGAAAAAATACTAGTCATACAAATTTCATACATTTTGTTTAAATGGTGTCATCGAATTTTCAAAAAACTTTTCTCTTGTTTTGGCATAAATTTTGGTGTATCGTACTAAATAAAAAAGAAAAACTTTTTGTCAAAAAAATGCTAATCATACAATTTCCATATATTTTTGTACTCAAACAAACTTTTTTTGAAAAAAAAAATTGCATGCAAATTTAATTTTTTGTGTGTAAAACGTAGTCCTGGATATACTAATATTGGATCTTTTTTCCTTTTCTTTTGATAACATTTTCAAAAATGCTCGAAACTCCTCTTTTTTTGTATGGCATGTTTTTGTATGCCTTGGTCAATGTCTGGTAATATGAAAATTCAAATTTTAGAAATAATCATCTTGAAAATTTTTGCCAAAATTTAAAAGTTTTATACTTTCGTTATATTATTTGCGTGAGACAGAACTAAGACATTGCAGGCTGTTTCCAATGCATTTTTAATGCGAGACGGGCAAACCCTTGGTTACCACGTTTGATTAACCAAGGTTTTTGTCATTTGTGTTCGGTTACGAACACAACCAAAAAATTTTGAGAAATTAAAATGTAAAAAATTAATATTTTTGTTTTAGGGAAAAATGCTAGTCATACAATTTCCATATATAAAAAAATACTAATCATAGACCTTTCATGCAGTTTTCTGTACTTATGGAATTGTATGGAAAGTGTACGACTAGCATTTTTCCATATATGGAAATTGTATGACTAGCATTTTTGGTCAACCCGGGAATCCTGCAGACTAATTTTTAGGAGTCAATGAAAGTAGTTCAGATCCTTCGTCTCTTTTTATGTACACTTTTAGAGTTGAATTCAAGTTCATTTGCTTGAGATCGATTTGTAATTTTGAATGCCACTTTTAGTTTTTTTGTTTTCAGTTGAAGTTTTTTTTAAGAACGAGTCAATTTTTTTGTTTCTTTTGCGTTTATTGACTCTTTTTCAACTTTCTCTTGGCTATGTTTTTTTCTTGGCTCTGCGCATCTAGAAATCGAGACATAGGAGGTTATCAGAGGTAAAGCTCTCACAAAAAAGTCATTTTAATAAATCGATTTTGAGCGAGGTATGGAACTGCCCAGTTTTAAGCTGACCTCATTCTATCTCTAAAATGTAAATTTCAGAGAGCGACCTTGGGGGGAGGAAGAGGGGGAAGAAAGGGGCGGCGGAGGGCGAGAGGGAGAAGGGGCAGTTGGAGGAAGACGCGCCTGGCAAAGTGGTTGTTCACGTGGTAGCAGCCCTCAAATGTGCAGAGTTCTGCACAGAGTTGGGGGGACTTGCAACCCGCACACTGCTCGGTTAAAGTCTAATTAATCAATTGGCTTTATTGAAAGATGTTAACTCCAAAAATAGGAAAGTGGTTCGGAGACATCAAAAAACATCAGCTTAAGTCACCGCCAAAGCCTTTGAATATAAAGCGCAAATTTGTTTCATCGGCTCGTTGCCACCTTTAGTTTCAATTGGCCGAAAATGAAGTTGGGAAGGGAAACACAGTGACCGACAAACTAGCCGTTGACTCGTTGAATTTCTTCACTACCCCACCCCATAAGGTGAGCCTGATTTTCAATTACCCGCGGCATGGCGCTTTGTGAACAATTATAGTACATGCCTGCCTGTTTCCCATTGGATGCATGTGAACAACATGGGCCAGTGTTGGAAGGAGAACAAATTAAGGACATCCGCGCGTAACTTGGAAATTGTTAGCGGCTGGAATTGAAGAAGTAAACTTTAGTACACTTCCCCGCCCGATGCGTATGAGTAGTGTGAGAATGTAGAAAGAGGCTTATGTGGGTAGTTGTTGTGACAGACACAATTGGAGTGACGTACTGGAGCAAAGAGTGTTCGCTGGGGTCAGCTGACTGTCAGTTGAGAGAGACGGACAGTGTGATGACTCTGAATGTGGAACAGCTGTGCATTGAGGTGAACCAACAGGCTCCCCTTCCGCCCTCACACACTCCCAAACACACTCACCCAAGCAGAAGAGACACTGCTGGCAAACAACACTCAGGGCACTGGGCTAGGGGAGGTGACCTGGGTAGGGGCGAGGAGGCGAACAGCAGCACTGCACAGGGTGCAGCCCGCAGTGGTGGTGGCGGTGGGAGAAGTAACGAGGGGGAGGGTCTCATTCTGACCTTCTCAGTGAAAGACACCGGATGCGTTATCACGTCCAAACAGGGCGCAGACAGGCTAGTTGCTAGTCAGAATACAAACCATACATAAGCCTACACTTTTGCTAAATGTAGAAAAAACGCAGCGATTCGCACGCAAATTTTTTGTGAATGTATTTATATTTTTTCAGAAAAGTGTCACGACCTGTAACGAACAAAAAAGTGTGAGGTTTCCTAAATACGAAAAGAATTCTACCTTTACTGAGGTTTCATCAAAAATTATCGATTAAAATCGACTTTCGTGGTCAAAAATATTGCCATTCTAATCAACTATATTTCACTTTCATACCACGCAACCCATTATAATCCACTAAAATCCAATTTTCTTAAGAGTAATGAACGTAGTGAGTACTCTTTTATATGTCTTGGGGATTTTTTTGTTTTTTTTCAAGAAAAACTGCTAAAAATTATTCACGCTCAAATGTACTTTTTCGTGGTTTCACGTTTGATCTCTTTTTAAGATCATTTCACTTCGTTTGTTAAAAGCAAGGTAAACTCCAACAGCGAAGGTGTAAGAAGTCACGAAAAAAAAAGATCGTTTTCTTGTTTCGAAAATGGAAACTGATTATCAGATTTCTCTGTGAAAAAAAGAAAAGTTTTTACCAATTGATCCATTTTTCTCAAAGTGGGTTACTTATAACGAATAAAGTTCCATGATAAATTGTTTCAAAAGTTCAAAGAGCTTTGAGGCCATCTAAATTTTTCTTTGAAATTCAAAAATTTTTGAAAAAACAATCCGTTTTTTTTCAGTTTCCTTGCGCTCATTACTTTTCTAAAAATGTTCTAGAAATTTAAATCAAACATGATCCATTAAAAACAATAATAATGGATTGTTTAGAGTCATGAACGTACGGAAAACTCTTGAATATATCTTGGTAATTTTTTGTTCGTTTTTGTTTCTAAGAAAAATTTTACCTTTTGTTCTCACTCACATTTGATTTTCCGATTTTCTGATTTTCAAAGGAGAACATTCTGCTCGGGTAAATTTTTTTCTCCGAAGTGTATTGATTTTTTACATTTACAACCTCCAAAAATTAAAATTGTCCTGAGCTCAATTCTAGGAAAATATTTCATGCGTGATTAGACATTTCAGACAGAGATGCTTCAACCAATTTCAATGCAAGATAAATTAAACTAACAAGTCAGACTTTTCGGAAATGATATTTCAGGCAAAAAAAAAGTTTTGCGTGTTCAAAATCGATACGCGCCTGAAATAACTTGACATGCACGTCTAAATAAGGCTTGCGGGTGGCTGTTCTCATGCGCGAAGGACCGAATGCGCGAAAAAACTTGTGTGCGAAAAACCGAAAGCAAAATTAGCCGAAAGTCAACTTTTAAAAAGAAGCATTTGCCATTCAATTAAAAAGAAGTAAACGACGAAACATTTTGCTTCTTTCATTACGAAACCCTTGAAATGTAAAATTTATCCCAATTTTGCGGCGGTTAATGACAATATTAAATTTTTGCATATTCCTGCCGTTTTTATATTCGACCAATCTCAATACCCCAGTCCCTGGAAATTTTTACTTTTTTTCCAAGTTTTAGATTACTGAAATCTGGTTGGCTGATTTGTATTTTCGCGCATTCGAACATTCGCGCATGAGGGATTTCACCAGGTTTGCGTAAAGCGGCACAAAATTACTTCCTATCAAGTGAACTAAGAAAAGATAAAATAACTTCAACTAGCGTACGTTATTTGCAATTAGTCAAAATCTCCAGTCTATAAATCTCAGACAATTGTTTTTTTCCCCTAAAACTTTTGAGCAAGTTTTAAATTTTCTAACAAAAACAAAAATCTATCTAACAAAAAGTCTTCGGTAAGAATATAGGCGGTCAAAAAGGATATCAGTGAAATGGCTGGCAACAACTACCACGTTATTCCTGGCACACAATTACGCTGACTGCTTTAATTCCTTAGGCGGCGAAGAGTGCAACCGCTTATCAAGTATTTGGGTAGTTTGGCTTGAATGACTGGAAACAAAATGCTAATACAAACAAAAAAGATAATGTATATTAACTTTTCAACCAATGAAAATTTACATTTCAATTTAGCAGGTAGACTTTGAGTTAAAGAGACGTTATGAAATAATTCGTCTAATGTCAAAACTGACCTCTCATTTCAAAAAGGAGCTTGAGAGCTCAAAACTTTACGTTGAGAGACTTTAAACCTGGGAAACAATCAGCAAACCAAACAAAGTATGTGAATGTCAGTAAAAACTTGGGAAGAATGCATTAAAAAACTAGCGCGTTGACACTCACAACTATTTGAGAGTTTTTACAAATAATAATCACTTATCTTAAAAGTCTTGCTCCTTGATATCCAGGGGCGGATCTAGGATTTTCTCGAGGGGGGGGCGGATTTTCAAAAATTTTCTTATTTTGGCCAAATTTTTTGCGCCGCAGGCAAAATTTTGAAAAAACAGGCTAAAAAAGACGTTTTTAGGCACTTTTTGGAAAATTTTGACCGAAAAATTGCGTTTTTTCGGCGCGCGCTCCCCCCTCAAAATTAGTATATATTGGCGCCCAAGGCGCCTTCAGAAAAATTTTAGCGTCGGTCGGCCAAAATTGGATTTCTTAGAAAGTATCAAAGGGGGACCCTTTGGGTCGGCAAGGGGTCGAATCCCTGAGGGGGGGAGGGAGGGGCGTCCGCTTCCCCCTAAATCCGCCCCTGTTGGTATCCATTTCTACTTCTTTAATCTTTTCAACTTTGTTCGTCCAAATAAATGGGACTGTTTGATTTAAAATTTAGTTCTTTCTTCCCATCTCTTTTGACTAAAAAGCCTTGGCTGATATGTCTTGCTCACTTCGGCTGAAAAACTATTTCTGGAATCGGCCAAATTGTTTTTATTCACATTGGATCCCCTCTATCTTAATTGCATTCAATTTTGTAAAGTTATGGGGGTTTAAAAATTGCCAATTTGGCCATTTTGGGATAGTTAACGCACGATTAATTTCGTTCGTGCTGTGAATGTACAAGCAAAGATTTATTCCTTCTTGGAAGTTGTTCCAAATTGGATTAATGTCTGCCATCTGGTGTCTTCGAAATTTCGTCTTACGCGAATTGCATCATTTGTATTTTTAATTTCGTGTGTGGGTGAGATTTTCAAAAATTGATTGAAAAAGTACCAAAGCAAAGTTTTTTTTTTGAATTTGTCAAAATTATACCCATTACAACACATACAGATACAAATCCCTACCCCCAAGAGTTTTCCCAAGTTTTCATCGACCTTGAAAACCAAAGAATTTTAAGGGCATTTGTTTTACTTATTGAGATTCAAAGATTGAGACTTTTCAAAAAACGAATGAATTTTTTGTCTACTTACTTAGTTTCATTGACTTTTTTTCCAACAATCTGTTGGCTATATTCTTATTGGTTCAGTCAATGAAAGTGGGGAGAAAATTTATCTCCGGATTTTTTAGTTTGCTTACTTTTTTTTGTGTTGTAAATTCTGAAACCACAAATAATTGACGATCGGCCTCGAGAGTTCGTTCGAAATTTGGACCATATATATTTTTAAAAAAAAACATTTCTTTTGGCAACAAAAATTTTTACAAAAACAAAGAAAAAACTAAAAAAAAATTGAAAGAAAAATTCAAAACTGTTTCAATTCTTTTAGTAATTTTTTTCTGTCTTCCAATAAATTTTTCTAGGCTTTTTTCAGCTCCTTTCATAGCCAAATGAACAAGAGGCATCAGAATTAGCAAAAAAATATATGTATATTCAGTTTTCTGTTTATATTTTTGTGGTCAAAAACTTCTGTGCTAGTTGCACCGCAACCGACTATCCTGTTTACTATAAGGAAAATAAGACACCTGAAGGGTTGACGTTGTGCAGAAATCCAAAACAAAGTTTTGGAATCCAAAAAATTTGCATAAAAAGTTGAATGCGTGAGACGAGGATCGTCAAATATCAAAAAAAAAAACAAGAACACAAGCAAAAGAGTTTGAGAACTGTCTAAAAAAACTTTTTGAGAGCGGATTGTATTTTTTTGTTTCTAGAGTATTTTGGAAAACTTTTGGTTAAGTTCAAGTAGGGTTCTTCCAAAAAGCTGTCATGCAAGATTCTGCAAATGTTTGCCAGTATAAATCTGATTAGGAAAACACTACTATGAGTTTGGCAGGATTTTGGAAGGATATGAGTTGAGTTATTCATCACCTCGACAAATTGTTTTGCGAAAAAAAGGTTTTTCGGGAGGGAAAGAAGCGAAAAAAAACAGGCAAGGAAGGCACTTTGATCAATTCATAATTGCATATCATGGAACTCATCTAAATAAAATTAGCTTTTTATCAGCTGTTGAGGCTCAAGAGCTTTGAGAGTCATACAATAACCCAAACCTAGAAACTGTTTTTTAAATCTTTTGAAGTAAATTCGTAGAAACTTTCTGGAACATGATTCTTCCTTAATATTTAATCTACACGCGATGTTGCTGTTTTGCATGGTCTTTATGTTGATTAATGGTTGAAAAGTATATACTTTCTTCTGAAAGTTAGGTTGTTGGTGTGTTTCAGCTATTTCATGGATGTTTCAGCATGGAAGTTTCTAATCAACCAAAAATGTATTTTAAAATTTGTATACAAAATTATAAATTAATAATTAGCTCAAACATATTTTGTTATGTGATTTAGAATTCCTTTGAAAGTTTGAAGGTAGTGGAGAAATTGAACATAGTTTTTTAAAACTATATATACAAACATTCATGTCCTTTTCAGTCATTTCAGTTCTTTTTTTCCGTTTCTTTATTATTTTCCTTGAGGGCACAAGTCAATATAGATGTCTTGTCAAGATTTTGGATTGTAAAAAAGCGGGAATTAGTTTTCTACACTTGTCCGAGCATATTGAATTTAGCTTCAAAGTCTTACCAACTGGCATGTTTTTTTTGTCAAAATCTTGCTAGATCATTACAAGTTATCATTTTTTCTTAGAGAAGTTATCAATTGTGATCTTTGCAAGATTTCCAAAACACTGTTTTTTTTCAAAAAAATCTTTCTTTTCAAATTTGCTTTGAGTGATGATATTGCTATGATGACACACTTTGAAAACGAAATTTACAATACTATTTTTTGCTTTGACTTTCGAAAGTTGAGATTTGTTTCAACAAAGTCATTCAGTGTACTTTTCTCTGTTTGCATGCGTTCATTACTCTTTTCCAGTTGTCAGCTGGCTACGTTTTGCTTTTTTGACGACAGATGATTTTTTTTCAATCGTTTGGTTGTACTTCGTCATTCATTTTGTATCAATTGCTCCTGCAAGTCCGTCCCATTGATCCTTTCTTTTTTGTTTGTTTTAAAAAACCTCGAACTTTTGAGAATAATTTACGACGATGAAGCATTACCAAACATAAGATTGTCAACAACTAAACAATTTGATCAAGTTTGCTTTTCTAATGCGCAGATTGCAGAGATATGTAAACTAAACTATCAAAAATAAAGTAAAATTGCAAATTCTGTTTTTTTTTGAAAGTCGGATTCTTTTTTTTTTCCAAAACTTATACACTGCCTTTAAGTTAATACATTCAGGATGTCGACCTGATGCAAGCAGGCTTGTTGGTTAAGAATTGTGCCCGCATATTTATTCAGAGGGAGGTATTTAGATTTTTTATCCCAAATTTTCTTTGAAATAATTTGATCCACTGATTAATAGAATTTAACAATTAATTTCAATTTAACAAATAAATAATTTTGCTAGTTTGGCTGACTCTTCACGTTTAGGGTTAATTATGTTTAACTTGCTTGTAAAAACATTCATTTTAAATTTTGCATCCATAAAACATATTTTTCTACCTACAGCCCGAGTCGAGATTTTTCACCTAATTTGAAGCAAGATTTGAGTGGTTTGAGTGGTTTTTTTAGACGACTGCGCTCAAAATCTTGCTTCAAAATGAGCGGTTTGAGCGGTTTTTGAACGGTTTATCTAAAAAAACTGCTCAAAAACCGTGCAAGATTTGCTTGAGTTGAGAACGGTTAAGCACATTTTTAAATTGTAGATAGTACTTCATTTGCATCCTAGCGTCACATTATCTTTCCAGGCCTTTTGATTGTTTTAATCGGTTTTCTCTATAAGACCGCTCAAAAACCGCTTAAAAACCGCTCAAATCTTGCTTGAAAAACCGTTCAAAAATCACCGCATGAAATGAGCGGTTTTTAAGCAAGATTTGAGCGGTTTGAGCGGATTTTCCAACAAACCGCCCAAACCGCTCAAATCTTGCTGGAAAACCGCTCAAACCGCTCATATCTTGAGCGATTTTTGAGCGGGATCTCGACCCGGGAGATGAAATTGACTTTTTTTACTATAATATTGTTATAGTGCATGTAAAGGAGAGTTTCTGAAGTTATACTGATGCTTATTTATAAGATAAGAAATGAAATAAACTGCCAGCATGGAAATGAGTTTTGAGAAAGCACTCTAATGGGGAGGTTGTAATGATAGGGTGAGGTGAGAATTAATTAGATTCATGTTCTGTTTGGTTAGGAAGAAGAGCAGCCGATTGTGGTTCAACATCAGGGCTGTCTGCTTCAACATTCCCCTGCAGCCGGAAGTGTGGCGCCAGACTATGGACCGGACCAGGCAACACATCCTCCACATGAAGGCCCAGATGCCACTCCCCTCACCTGCCTCTGCCTTCGCCCCCGCCGCCGGATCAAAGAACATCTCCAACCCCTATGCCCGCAACCACACTCGCCCATCCGAGTTTGATTCATCAAGGTAGAAAAAGCAGCCCATCCACCGACCCCTTTCAAAGGCGTCTGCTGCCAAACACGTATTATTACTTGCATCATAATCGAATTCTTCTTAAAATTTATGTCTGATGAAATTTCCTCTCAGCCGTTGTGCTGTAAGTCGGAGAGATATTTCGGTTACTTATTAACATAGCAGAATAAAATTATGCTAAATGAAGCTTGTCCATAGCTTTTCAAATGCATCCCTGGGAAGGATTGATCCGAGTGCGAACCATTGATGATCTCCATGTGGGGCTATGTTTATTTAAATGATCTCATCGCTGTCATTCAGAGAGAAGGAAGCGATGACTTGTTAAACTCACTTGTTCAGACTGTCATCCAGAGCCTCTTCTCACCTTGGTTCCCATCAGCACAACTACATGCCCCAGAGGAGCAACTGGGACCAACTGCATAGACAGATGGACGGAGAGGAGGTGGGTGGGGACATTGAGGGAGGAGATGAGAGGACTGTGGGGGTGGACAGAGCAGAGGGGTTCCACAGCCACCCATTTGTACAGACTAGCAGTATAAAAGTGGACCACAGCCCCACAATCACATTCTTCCATGTAATCATTGCACACATTGCCAAATTTATAGTGTCCGCATCAAAATATATATGGCAGACTTCCCAACAAGGGGGTTTCGTAAACTTCTTTTTTCCCAACAAGGGGGTTTCGTAAACTTCTTTTTTCCCAACAAGGGGGTTTCGTAAGATTATTTCAAGAGGGTTTCGTAAACTTATTTTTGATCCAACCGTTTTTATGCATCTAAGAATTTCAGAATAAATTAGAAATTTTGGTTGCAATTTCTGTGTTCCACAATCAATTTTATGAAATAATGAACGTAGTGAAGACATATAGGCCTTTGTGACTTTCTGTTTAATTTAACAAAAAATCTCAAAACGCTCTTATAACTACAGATGTGCGTTCAAACATTTTGATGCATTTATGAATGCATTTGAGTATTTGTTCACTTTTTGAGTTCCACTCAAGTTCATTTGATGAGAGTTAGGTAAAGTGCACTCTACTACGAACATGGCAATGAGGCGAAAAATCTTGAACGACTTCTTGTTTCGAAAGTGAAGCTTAAATTAAAGGTTTCTCAGCGGATGTGAGAAGTCAAGAAACTCATCCTCTTTGAATTGTAAGAAATAAATAATTCAATATATCTAAGAAAACAATTCATGTTTCAGTTCTGTTTTTCCTAGCTCAGGTCTCAGGATTTAACTGGGTGTTACATAGCTACGCCAAATGATCTGAAGTTCTATCTCTTTTTAGATTCAACGGCTGGCACGAAACGGCCTCGACGTATTATAACATTAACACATACGTTCACGTACATAACATACACCAAAGTTACTGCAATTGGCCAACGGAAAAAAATTATTGCTTAATATAACAAAGTTTTTAAAAATTGAACAGGAGTTTCGGCTCTCTATTACGCGGCCAAACTGTGCACTGGATAGTGCCAAACTGTGTTCCTAAATTTAAGTGGATTCCACTAACAAAGTTTCAGTGGATTCCGCGTACAAATACCTGTAACGTAATTTTGTCGGCACATTTGTTTTGTTGCGGATTCCGTACAAGCAAATATAGCTAGTTGTTCAGGTTTCCGCACCTGTAAGTGGATTCCGCAAAAAGAAAGTTGAATTTGCAAATAAAAGTGGAATCAGCAAAGTTTGCAAGCGGAATCCGCAAATGTAAGCGGATTCCGCAAATTTGTGTATTACTGAAGTTGCATGTGAACAATTAAAAGCTAGAGGTGGAATTGTTATCTATAGCAATGTGCAATTTGAAAGCAATGATTTATCCATTTGTGAGCGGAATCCACAAATGAATCTTACAACATTGGTTAACTATGGGGATGCCAATTCTTTATTGATCATCTGATGATCGGATGATTTTTTGGGATCGGAAAATACAATCATCGAAACCTATTTAGGGTTCGAAATGAAATGGCAGTTCAGGGTTTGAAATGGTTCAGAAAAACCATCACTCATCAGTATTTGAGATGAGATGGTTCTTTTGGTTCAGAAATCATCATTACTCATCAGTTGAGTTGGTTCTGAAAAGGTTGCCTTATCAAACTATACGTTCGCGGTTTGAAAATACTCGAAAAAAGCGAATTTAAAATATATATTAATTTTAGGCGAATTGATTGAAATGAACTGATGAATTTAGATGAGTCTACTTCTATTTGTTCAGTTTGCAGGAATTGAAATTGATGGCAGGAATGGAGATCAAATTTGGTTTGACAAGATTTGAGATCGAAGTTTGGTATGTTTGACAGGATTGAGATCGAAGTTGGTTTGACAGGAATTGAGGTTGACAGGTGTTTCAACTGGTAGCTGGTTAACGTAGTAATTGAGGTGGAACTTGCTGGTGACCACCTAGTAAATAAAAGATATAAGCTAAAAACGTTACTACATATAAACATATATGTAAATGACAGCCGCAAACAAAATACTGATTCCACTTACAATTTGCGGGCTCCACTTACAATTTGCGGATTCCACTTACAATTTGCGGATTCCACTTAGAATTGTGGAGTCCGCAACCGCTCAATTTAACAATGCAAATGTCATATCCCTTGTTTGCGGATTCCACAAACTGTTCTGGATTCCGCAAATACAGTTGCGGATTCCGCAAGTTTGCCTATTTTTGGAGCGATTTTGAGTGGTACAATGTTTTAAGTATTGGTTTGTGGAATCCAAAACAGCGGAGAAGCTCGAAGAAAGGTAGCAATGACAAGTCTGACTTTGGCCTGTCGCGGTTTCCAATTACAATGCACAGAATGCACAGTTTGGCCCCGTAATATCAACTTTTCAAATGAAAAAAAGACGATTTCTTCCTGATGTTCAATCAAATAACAATTGGACCTTCCACGTTTTTGGAATGTTCCATTTCAAGGAGTTATGACAAGATTTCGTCGAAAAAGTTGTTTTTCCAATAATGCAAATGGAGTCAGTCTCCACCGGGTTGTTAAATGAGTTTTTGTGGTCCGCAACTTTTTTCTGTCGGCTTTCAGGACTGCTTTTTTAGATTTGTGCTAATTTTTTAGATCTGTGCTAATTTTTTTCACAAAACGTTTTCAGTGTCTCAAACACGCTCCGGGATCTGATTTTTCATTGCTTTGCCGCTTTGTCGGACTCTTCGAGTGTGGGTCGGGGTATCAGATCTAGTGTCACTTTTTGCCGCCTGATTTTTCTTCCGCAGAACTTCTTCGCCTGACGTTTGACGCCTGTTTTCAAAAATTGATCAGGTAGCGATTGCCACTCCTGTGATTCTTGATTTGATGAGCATTGAAATACGTCTCTGCTGTTGTATCTGGCTGATTTGTTCAGCTTATCTTGCTTGTGGTGCCTGTTTCTACGCTGATTGTTTCTACGGTGATTGTTTCTACGGTGACTTTTTTCGCGTTGAACTGCTGCTTTACTGATCTGGAACGACAAAAATAACTGAGTTGTCTTCCGAGACGGATCCAGCATTTTTCAACTTCCTGTCTTGACCAATTTTTTCATTTTCTCGTTTGTTTTTGCGTTGTTGAGCTCACTGATTTCGGATCTGCTGTTTTAGGTTTGGTCCGTTTTACTTACAAGTTAGGACCGTTGCTTGCTTATGTATCTTTTGATGTCACAGCCGACTGCGTGGGCTGGTATTTTTCTGTATTCTGATCGTTTTTTCGAGGTAGTATGTCGTCCTTTGCGTTATCCTCATTTTCGGGTGTTTATCTTTTTTGGTTTTATCTATTCGGCTCCTCTTCAGGATTTTTGCTTCTTCCTTGTTTTATTTTTGTTCCATCCGGGTCTATCCTTAGTTGAGCGATATCTTTGTTCATGTAATTGACCCTGCTGCTGTCTCAACAGTTTTGTGGGCTTACGGGCTTCTCGTTCCTTCAATGGGTTCGTCAGTGGCATGTCACTTTTTCTCTGATCTTGTTTCCTGAGTAGAATCTTTGATTGATCGCTCTATGATTTTTCCTCCTTTTTTGATGAAGCCTCTCTCATAGGAATATAGCAGTTGTTTTCTGAGCTCTGCATCGTTTTCCGAGTTTATGTCCAACAACCGTTTGGTGTCACTTTCAGTAGCATTTCGTCTCTCGCCGTTCCACTGACCGTTGGTTTCTAGAGGGTTTTTTAGACTTTTACCCCAATTTTTGACTCTCTTTGACGATATCTTCTCCGTAAACAGTGGGTTTGTGTCTTTAGTCCCTGACCCTTAAGTACTATCTTCATACTCTGCATGGACTGGTCGAACATCGTTTTAGTTTTGACTCTCTTTGGCGATATCTTCTCCGTAAACAGTGGGTTTGTGTCTTTAGTCCCTGACCCTTAAGTACTATCTTCATACTCTGCATGGACTGGTCGAACATCGTTTTAGTTTTGACTCTCTTTGGCGATATCTTCACCATAAGACTTTTACCCCATAAGACGGAGAAGATATCGTCAAAGAGAGTCAAAACTAAAACGATGTTCGACCAGTCCATGCAGAGTATGAAGATAGTACTTAAGGGTCAGGGAATAGAGTCCCTGACCCTTAAGTACTAACTTCATACTCTGCATGGACTGGTCGAACATCGTTTTAGTTTTGACTCTCTTTGGCGATATCTTCTCCGTAAACAGTGGGTTTGTGCCTTTACTCCCTGACCCTTAAGTACTATCTTCATACTCTGCATGGACTGGTCTAACATCGTTTTAGTTTTATATCTCTTTGACGATATCTTCTCCGTAAACAGTGGGTTTGTGTCTTTACTCCCTGACCCTTAAGTACTATCTTCATACTCTGCATGGACTGGTCGAACATCGTTTTAGTTTTGACTCTCTTTGGCGATATCTTCTCCGTAAACAGTGGGTTTGTGCCTTTACTCCCTGACCCTTAAGTACTATCTTCATACTCTGCATGGACTGGTCTAACATCGTTTTAGTTTTATATCTCTTTGACGATATCTTCTCCGTAAACAGTGGGTTTGTGTCTTTACTCCCTGACCCTTAAGTACTATCTTCATACTCTGCATGGACTGGTCGAACATCGTTTTAGTTTTGACTCTCTTTGGCGATATCTTCTCCGTAAACAGTGGGTTTGTGCCTTTACTCCCTGACCCTTAAGTACTATCTTCATACTCTGCATGGACTGGTCGAACATCGTTTTAGTTTTGACTCTCTTTGACGATATCTTCTCCGTAAACAGTGGGTTTGTGTCTTTAGTCCCTGACCCTTAAGTACTATCTTCATACTCTGCATGGACTGGTCGAACATCGTTTTAGTTTTGACTCTCTTTGACGATATCTTCTCCGTAAACAGTGGGTTTGTGCCTTTACTCCCTGACCCTTAAGTACTATCTTCATACTCTGCATGGACTGGTCTAACATCGTTTTAGTTTTATATCTCTTTGACGATATCTTCTCCGTAAACAGTGGGTTTGTGTCTTTACTCCCTGACCCTTAAGTACTATCTTCATACTCTGCATGGACTGGTCGAACATCGTTTTAGTTTTGACTCTCTTTGGCGATATCTTCTCCGTAAACAGTGGGTTTGTGCCTTTACTCCCTGACCCTTAAGTACTATCTTCATACTCTGCATGGACTGGTCTAACATCGTTTTAGTTTTATATCTCTTTGACGATATCTTCTCCGTAAACAGTGGGTTTGTGTCTTTACTCCCTGACCCTTAAGTACTATCTTCATACTCTGCATGGACTGGTCGAACATCGTTTTAGTTTTGACTCTCTTTGACGATATCTTCTCCGTAAACAGTGGGTTTGTGTCTTTAGTCCCTGACCCTTAAGTACTATCTTCATACTCTGCATGGACTGGTCGAACATCGTTTTAGTTTTGACTCTCTTTGGCGATATCTTCACCATAAGACTTTTACCCCATAAGACGGAGAAGATATCGTCAAAGAGAGTCAAAACTAAAACGATGTTCGACCAGTCCATGCAGAGTATGAAGATAGTACTTAAGGGTCAGGGAATAGAGTCCCTGACCCTTAAGTACTAACTTCATACTCTGCATGGACTGGTCGAACATCGTTTTAGTTTTGACTCTCTTTGACGATATCTTCTCCGTAAACAGTGGGTTTGTGTCTTTACTCCCTGACCCTTAAGTACTATCTTCATACTCTGCATGGACTGGTCGAACATCGTTTTAGTTTTGACTCTCTTTGGCGATATCTTCTCCGTAAACAGTGGGTTTGTGCCTTTACTCCCTGACCCTTAAGTACTATCTTCATACTCTGCATGGACTGGTCTAACATCGTTTTAGTTTTATATCTCTTTGACGATATCTTCTCCGTAAACAGTGGGTTTGTGTCTTTACTCCCTGACCCTTAAGTACTATCTTCATACTCTGCATGGACTGGTCGAACATCGTTTTAGTTTTGACTCTCTTTGACGATATCTTCTCCGTAAACAGTGGGTTTGTGTCTTTAGTCCCTGACCCTTAAGTACTATCTTCATACTCTGCATGGACTGGTCGAACATCGTTTTAGTTTTGACTCTCTTTGGCGATATCTTCACCATAAGACTTTTACCCCATAAGACGGAGAAGATATCGTCAAAGAGAGTCAAAACTAAAACGATGTTCGACCAGTCCATGCAGAGTATGAAGATAGTACTTAAGGGTCAGGGAATAGAGTCCCTGACCCTTAAGTACTAACTTCATACTCTGCATGGACTGGTCGAACATCGTTTTAGTTTTGACTCTCTTTGACGATATCTTCTCCGTAAACAGTGGGTTTGTGTCTTTACTCCCTGACCCTTAAGTACTATCTTCATACTCTGCATGGACTGGTCGAACATCGTTTTAGTTTTGACTCTCTTTGGCGATATCTTCTCCGTAAACAGTGGGTTTGTGCCTTTACTCCCTGACCCTTACGGACTATCTTCATACTCTGCATGGACTGGTCTAACATCGTTTTAGTTTTATATCTCTTTGACGATATCTTCTCCGTAAACAGTGGGTTTGTGTCTTTACTCCCTGACCCTTAAGTACTATCTTCATACTCTGCATGGACTGGTCGAACATCGTTTTAGTTTTGACTCTCTTTGACGATATCTTCTCCGTAAACAGTGGGTTTGTGTCTTTAGTCCCTGACCCTTAAGTACTATCTTCATACTCTGCATGGACTGGTCGAACATCGTTTTAGTTTTGACTCTCTTTGGCGATATCTTCACCATAAGACTTTTACCCCATAAGACGGAGAAGATATCGTCAAAGAGAGTCAAAACTAAAACGATGTTCGACCAGTCCATGCAGAGTATGAAGATAGTACTTAAGGGTCAGGGAATAGAGTCCCTGACCCTTAAGTACTAACTTCATACTCTGCATGGACTGGTCGAACATCGTTTTAGTTTTGACTCTCTTTGACGATATCTTCTCCGTAAACAGTGGGTTTGTGTCTTTAGTCCCTGACCCTTAAGTACTATCTTCATACTCTGCATGGACTGGTCGAACATCGTTTTAGTTTTGACTCTCTTTGGCGATATCTTCTCCGTAAACAGTGGGTTTGTGTCTTTACTCCCTGACCCTTAAGTACTATCTTCATACTCTGCATGGACTGGTCGAACATCGTTTTAGTTTTGACTCTCTTTGGCGATATCTTCACCATAAACAGTGGGTTTGTGTCTTTACTCCCTGACCCTTAAGTACTATCTTCATACTCTGCATGGACTGGTCGAACATCGTTTTAGTTTTGACTCTCTTTGGCGATATCTTCACCATAAACAGTGGGTTTGTGTCTTTACTCCCTGACCCTTAAGTACTATCTTCATACTCTGCATGGACTGGTCGAACATCGTTTTAGTTTTGACTCTCTTTGGCGATATCTTCTCCGTAAACAGTGGGTTTGTGTCTTTAGTCCCTGACCCTTAAGTACTATCTTCATACTCTGCATGGACTGGTCGAACATCGTTTTAGTTTTGACTCTCTTTGGCGATATCTTCTCCGTAAACAGTGGGTTTGTGTCTTTAGTCCCTGACCCTTAAGTACTATCTTCGTACTCTGCATGGACTGGTCGAACATCGTTTTAGTTTTGACTCTCTTTGGCGATATCTTCTCCGTAAACAGTGGGTTTGTGTCTTTACTCCCTGACCCTTAAGTAATATCTTCATACTCTGCATGGACTGGTCGAACATCGTTTTAGTTTTGACTCTCTTTGGCGATATCTTCACCATAAACAGTGGGTTTGTGTCTTTACTCCCTGACCCTTAAGTACTATCTTCATACTCTGCATGGACTGGTCGAACATCGTTTTAGTTTTGACTCTCTTTGGCGATATCTTCACCATAAACAGTGGGTTTGTGTCTTTACTCCCTGACCCTTAAGTACTATCTTCATACTCTGCATGGACTGGTCGAACATCGTTTTAGTTTTGACTCTCTTTGGCGATATCTTCACCATAAACAGTGGGTTTGTGTCTTTACTCCCTGACCCTTAAGTACTATCTTCATACTCTGCATGGACTGGTCGAACATCGTTTTAGTTTTGACTCTCTTTGGCGATATCTTCTCCGTAAACAGTGGGTTTGTGTCTTTACTCCCTGACCCTTAAGTACTATCTTCATACTCTGCATGGACTGGTCGAACATCGTTTTAGTTTTGACTCTCTTTGGCGATATCTTCTCCGTAAACAGTGGGTTTGTGTCTTTAGTCCCTGACCCTTAAGTACTATCCTCATACTCTGCATGGACTGGTCGAACATCGTTTTAGTTTTGACTCTCTTTGGCGATATCTTCTCCGGAAACAGTGGGTTTGTGTCTTTACTCCCTGACCCTTAAGTACTATCTTCATACTCTGCATGGACTGGTCGAACATCGTTTTAGTTTTGACTCTCTTTGGCGATATCTTCTCCGTAAACAGTGGGTTTGTGTCTTTAGTCCCTGACCCTTAAGTACTATCTTCATACTCTGCATGGACTGGTCGAACATCGTTTTAGTTTTGACTCTCTTTGGCGATATCTTCTCCGTAAACAGTGGGTTTGTGTCTTTACTCCCTGACCCTTAAGTACTATCTTCATACTCTGCATGGACTGGTCGAACATCGTTTTAGTTTTGACTCTCTTTGGCGATATCTTCTCCGTAAACAGTGGGTTTGTGTCTTTAGTCCCTGACCCTTAAGTACTATCTTCATACTCTACATGGACTGGTCGAACATCGTTTTAGTTTTGACTCTCTTTGACGATATCTTCTCTGTAAACAGTGGGTTTGTGTCTTTACTCCCTGACCCTTAATTACTATCTTCATACTCTGCATGGACTGGTCGAACATCGTTTTAGTTTTGACTCTCTTTGGCGATATCTTCTCCGTAAACAGTGGGTTTGTGTCTTTAGTCCCTGACCCTTAAGTACTATCTTCATACTCTGCATGGACTGGTCGAACATCGTTTTAGTTTTGACTCTCTTTGACGATATCTTCTCCGTAAACAGTGGGTTTGTGTCTTTACACCCTGACCCTTAAGTACTATCTTCATACTCTGCATGGACTGGTCGAACATCGTTTTAGTTTTGACTCTCATTGGCGATATCTTCTCCGTAAACAGTGGGTTTGTGTCTTTACTCACTGACCCTTAAGTACTATCTTCATACTCTGCATGGACTGGTCGAACATCGTTTTAGTTTTGACTCTCTTTGGCGATATCTTCTCCGTAAACAGTGGGTTTGTGTCTTTAGTCCCTGACCCTTAAGTACTATCTTCATACTCTGCATGGACTGGTCGAACATCGTTTTAGTTTTGACTCTCTTTGACGATATCTTTTCCGTAAACAGTGGGTTTGTGTCTTTACTCCCTGACCCTTAAGTACTATCTTCATACTCTGCATGGACTGGTCGAACATCGTTTTAGTTTTGACTCTCTTTGACGATATCTTCTCTGTAAACAGTGGGTTTGTGTCTTTACTCCCTGACCCTTAATCACAATCTTCATACTCTGCATGGACTGGTCGAACATCGTTTTAGTTTTGACTCTCTTTGGCGATATCTTCTCCGTAAACAGTGGGTTTGTGCCTTTACTCCCTGACCCTTAAGTACTATCTTCATACTCTGCATGGACTGGTCGAACATCGTTTTAGTTTTGACTCTCTTTGGCGATATCTTCTCCGTAAACAGTGGGTTTGTGTCTTTACTCCCTGACCCTTAAGTACTATCTTCATACTCTGCATGGACTGGTCGAACATCGTTTTAGTTTTGACTCTCTTTGGCGATATCTTCTCCGTAAACAGTGGGTTTGTGTCTTTAGTCCCTGACCCTTAAGTACTATCCTCATACTCTGCATGGACTGGTCGAACATCGTTTTAGTTTTGACTCTCTTTGGCGATATCTTCTCCGGAAACAGTGGGTTTGTGTCTTTACTCCCTGACCCTTAAGTACTATCTTCATACTCTGCATGGACTGGTCGAACATCGTTTTAGTTTTGACTCTCTTTGGCGATATCTTCTCCGTAAACAGTGGGTTTGTGTCTTTACTCCCTGACCCCTAAGTACTATCTTCATACTCTGCATGGACTGGTCGAACATCGTTTTAGTTTTGACTCTCTTTGGCGATATCTTCACCATAAACAGTGGGTTTGTGTCTTTACTCCCTGACCCTTAAGTACTATCTTCATACTCTGCATGGACTGGTCGAACATCGTTTTAGTTTTGACTCTCTTTGGCGATATCTTCACCATAAACAGTGGGTTTGTGTCTTTACTCCCTGACCCTTAAGTACTATCTTCATACTCTGCATGGACTGGTCGAACATCGTTTTAGTTTTGACTCTCTTTGGCGATATCTTCTCCGTAAACAGTGGGTTTGTGTCTTTAGTCCCTGACCCTTAAGTACTATCTTCATACTCTGCATGGACTGGTCGAACATCGTTTTAGTTTTGACTCTCTTTGGCGATATCTTCTCCGTAAACAGTGGGTTTGTGTCTTTAGTCCCTGACCCTTAAGTACTATCTTCGTACTCTGCATGGACTGGTCGAACATCGTTTTAGTTTTGACTCTCTTTGGCGATATCTTCTCCGTAAACAGTGGGTTTGTGTCTTTACTCCCTGACCCTTAAGTACTATCTTCATACTCTGCATGGACTGGTCGAACATCGTTTTAGTTTTGACTCTCTTTGGCGATATCTTCACCATAAACAGTGGGTTTGTGTCTTTACTCCCTGACCCTTAAGTACTATCTTCATACTCTGCATGGACTGGTCGAACATCGTTTTAGTTTTGACTCTCTTTGGCGATATCTTCACCATAAACAGTGGGTTTGTGTCTTTACTCCCTGACCCTTAAGTACTATCTTCATACTCTGCATGGACTGGTCGAACATCGTTTTAGTTTTGACTCTCTTTGGCGATATCTTCACCATAAACAGTGGGTTTGTGTCTTTACTCCCTGACCCTTAAGTACTATCTTCATACTCTGCATGGACTGGTCGAACATCGTTTTAGTTTTGACTCTCTTCGGCGATATCTTCTCCATAAACAGTGGGTTTGTGTCTTTACTCCCTGACCCTTAAGTACTATCTTCATACTCTGCATGGACTGGTCGAACATCGTTTTAGTTTTGACTCTCTTTGGCGATATCTTCTCCGTAAACAGTGGGTTTGTGTCTTTAGTCCCTGACCCTTAAGTACTATCCTCATACTCTGCATGGACTGGTCGAACATCGTTTTAGTTTTGACTCTCTTTGGCGATATCTTCTCCAGAAACAGTGGGTTTGTGTCTTTACTCCCTGACCCTTAAGTACTATCTTCATACTCTGCATGGACTGGTCGAACATCGTTTTAGTTTTGACTCTCTTTGGCGATATCTTCTCCGTAAACAGTGGGTTTGTGTCTTTAGTCCCTGACCCTTAAGTACTATCTTCATACTCTGCATGGACTGGTCGAACATCGTTTTAGTTTTGACTCTCTTTGGCGATATCTTCTCCGTAAACAGTGGGTTTGTGTCTTTACTCCCTGACCCTTAAGTACTATCTTCATACTCTGCATGGACTGGTCGAACATCGTTTTAGTTTTGACTCTCTTTGGCGATATCATCTCCGTAAACAGTGGGTTTGTGTCTTTAGTCCCTGACCCTTAAGTACTATCTTCATACTCTGCATGGACTGCTCGAACATCGTTTTAGTTTTGACTCTCTTTGACGATATCTTCTCTGTAAACAGTGGGTTTGTGTCTTTACTCCCTGACCCTTAAGTACTATCTTCATACTCTGCATGGACTGGTCGAACATCGTTTTAGTTTTGACTCTCTTTGGCGATATCTTCTCCGTAAACAGTGGGTTTGTGTCTTTAGTCCCTGACCCTTAAGTACTATCTTCATACTCTGCATGGACTGGTCGAACATCGTTTTAGTTTTGACTCTCTTTGACGATATCTTCTCCGTAAACAGTGGGTTTGTGTCTTTACACCCTGACCCTTAAGTACTATCTTCATACTCTGCATGGACTGGTCGAACATCGTTTTAGTTTTGACTCTCTTTGGCGATATCTTCTCCGTAAACAGTGGGTTTGTGTCTTTACTCACTGACCCTTAAGTACTATCTTCATACTCTGCATGGACTGGTCGAACATCGTTTTAGTTTTGACTCTCTTTGGCGATATCTTCTCCGTAAACAGTGGGTTTGTGTCTTTAGTCCCTGACCCTTAAGTACTATCTTCATACTCTGCATGGACTGGTCGAACATCGTTTTAGTTTTGACTCTCTTTGACGATATCTTTTCCGTAAACAGTGGGTTTGTGTCTTTACTCCCTGACCCTTAAGTACTATCTTCATACTCTGCATGGACTGGTCGAACATCGTTTTAGTTTTGACTCTCTTTGACGATATCTTCTCTGTAAACAGTGGGTTTGTGTCTTTACTCCCTGACCCTTAATCACAATCTTCATACTCTGCATGGACTGGTCGAACATCGTTTTAGTTTTGACTCTCTTTGGCGATATCTTCTCCGTAAACAGTGGGTTTGTGCCTTTACTCCCTGACCCTTAAGTACTATCTTCATACTCTGCATGGACTGGTCGAACATCGTTTTAGTTTTGACTCTCTTTCGCGATATCTTCTCCGTAAACAGTGGGTTTGTGTCTTTACTCCCTGACCCTTAAGTACTATCTTCATACTCTGCATGGACTGGTCGAACATTGTTTTAGTTTTGACTCTCTTTGGCGATATTTTCTCCATAAACAGTGGGTTTGTGTCTTTACTCCCTGACCCTTACGGACTATCTTCATACTCTGCATGGACTGGTCGAACATCGTTTTAGTTTTGACTCTCTTTGGCGATATCTTCTCCGTAAACAGTGGGTTTGTGTCTTTACTCCCTGACCCTTAAGTACTATCTTCATACTCTGCATGGACTGGTCGAACATCGTTTTAGTTTTGACTCTCTTTGGCGATATCTTCTCCGTAAACAGTGGGTTTGTGTCTTTACTCCCTGGACCTTACGGACTATCTTCATACTCTGCATGGACTGGTCGAACATCGTTTTAGTTTTGACTCTCTTTGGCGATATCTTCTCCGTAAACAGTGGGTTTGTGTCTTTACTCCCTGACCCTTAATTACTATCTTCATACTCTGCATGGACTGGTCGAACATCGTTTTAGTTTTGACTCTCTTTGGCGATATCTTCTCCGTAAACAGTGGGTTTGTGTCTTTACTCCCTGGCCCTTACGGACTATCTTCATACTCTGCATGGACTGGTCGAACATCGTTTTAGTTTTGACTCTCTTTGGCGATATCTTCTCCGTAAACAGTGGGTTTGTGGCTTTACTCCCTGACCCTTAATTACTATCTTCATACTCTGCATGGACTGGTCGAACATCGTTTTAGTTTTGACTCTCTTTGGCGATATCTTCTCCGTAAACAGTGGGTTTGTGTCTTTACTCCCTGACCCTTAAGTACTATCTTCATACTCTGCATGGACTGGTCGAACATCGTTTTAGTTTTGACTCTCTTTGGCGATATCTTCTCCGTAAACAGTGGGTTTGTGTCTTTACTCCCTGGCCCTTATGGACTATCTTCATACTCTGCATGGACTGGTCGAACATCGTTTTACTTTTGACTCTCTTTGGTGATATCTTCTCCGTAAACAGTGGGTTTGTGTCTTTACTCCCTGACCCTTAATTACTATCTTGATACTCTGCATGGACTGGTCGAACATCGTTTTAGTTTTGACTCTCTTTGGCGATATCTTCTCCGTAAACAGTGGGTTTGTGTCTTTACTCCCTGGCCCTTACGGACTATCTTCATACTCTGCATGGACTGGTCGAACATCGTATTAGTTTTGACTCTCTTTGGCGATATCTTCTCCGTAAACAGTGGGTTTGTGTCTTTACTCCCTGACCCTTAATTACTATCTTCATACTCTGCATGGACTGGTCGAACATCGTTTTAGTTTTGACTCTCTTTGGCGATATCTTCTCCGTAAGCAGTGGGTTTGTGTCTTTACTCCCTGACCCTTAAGTACTATCTTCATACTCTGCATGGACTGGTCGAACATCGTTTTAGTTTTGACTCTCTTTGGCGATATCTTCTCCGTAAACAGTGGGTTTGTGTCTTTACTCCCTGACCCTTAATTACTATCTTCATAATCTGCATGGACTGGTCGAACATCGTTTTAGTTTTGACTCTCTTTGGCGATATCTTCTCCGTAAACAGTGGGTTTGTGTCTTTACTCCCTGACCCTTAATTACTATCTTCATACTCTGCATGGACTGGTCGAACATCGTTTTAGTTTTGACTCTCTTTGGCGATATCTTCTCCGTAAACAGTGGGTTTGTGTCTTTACTCCCTGACCCTTGATTACTATCTTCATACTCTGCATGGACTGGTCGAACATCGTTTTAGTTTTGACTCTCTTTGGCGATATCTTCTCCGTAAACAGTAGGTTTGTGTCTTTACTCCCTGACCCTTACGGACTATCTTCATACTCTGCATGGACTGGTCGAACATCGTTTTAGTTTTGACTCTCTTTGACGATATGTTCTCCGTAAACAGTGGGTTTGTGTCTTTACTCCCTGACCCTTAAGTACTATCTTCATACTCTGCATGGACTGGTCGAACATCGTTTTAGTTTTGACTCTCTTTGGCGATATCTTCTCCGTAAACAGTGGGTTTGTGTCTTTACTCCCTGACCCTTAAGTACTATCTTCATACTCTGCATGGACTGGTCGAACATCGTTTTAGTTTTGACTCTCTTTGGCGATATCTTCTCCGTAAACAGTGGGTTTGTGTCTTTACTCCCTGACCCTTAATTACTATCTTCATACTCTGCATGGACTGGTCGAACATCGTTTTAGTTTTGACTCTCTTTGGCGATATCTTCTCCGTAAACAGTGGGTTTGTGTCTTTACTCCCTGACCCTTAATTACTATCTTCATACTCTGCATGGACTGGTCGAACATCGTTTTAGTTTTGACTCTCTTTGGCGATATCTTCTCCGTAAACAGTAGGTTTGTGTCTTTACTCCCTGACCCTTACGGACTATCTTCATACTCTGCATGGACTGGTCGAACATCGTTTTAGTTTTGACTCTCTTTGACGATATCTTCTCCGTAAACAGTGGGTTTGTGTCTTTACTCCCTGACCCTTAAGTACTATCTTCATAATCTGCATGGACTGGTCGAACATCGTTTTAGTTTTGACTCTCTTTGACGATATCTTCTCCGTAAACAGTGGGTTTGTGTCTTTACTCCCTGACCCTTAAGTACTATCTTCATACTCTGCATGGACTGGTCGAACATCGTTTTAGTTTTGACTCTCTTTGGCGATATCTTCTCCGTAAACAGTGGGTTTGTGTCTTTACTCCCTGACCCTTACGGACTATCTTCATACTCTGCATGGACTGGTCGAACATCGTTTTAGTTTTGACTCTCTGTGACGATATCTTCTCCGTAAACAGTGGGTTTGTGTCTTTACTCCCTGACCCTTACGGACTATCTTCATACTCTGCATGGACTGGTCGAACATCGTTTTAGTTTTGACTCTCTTTGGCGATATCTTCTCCGTAAACAGTGGGTTTGTGTCTTTACTCCCTGACCCTTACGGACTATCTTCATACTCTGCATGGACTGGTCGAACATCGTTTTAGTTTTGACTCTTTTTGACGATATCTTCTCCGTAAACGGTGGGTTTGTGTCTTTACTCCCTGACCCTTAAATACTATCTTCATACTCTGCATGGACTGGTCGAACATCGTTTTAGTTTTGACTCTCTTTGGCGATATCTTCTCCGTAAACAGTGGGTTTGTGTCTTTACTCCCTGACCCTTACGGACTATCTTCATACTCTGCATGGACTGGTCGAACATCGTTTTAGTTTTGACTCTCTGTGACGATATCTTCTCCGTAAACAGTGGGTTTGTGTCTTTACTCCCTGGCCCTTACGGACTATCTTCATACTCTGCATGGACTGGTCGAACATCGTTTTAGTTTTGACTCTCTTTGGCGATATCTTCTCCGTAAACAGTGGGTTTGTGTCTTTACTCCCTGACCCTTAAGTACTATCTTCATACTCTGCATGGACTGGTCGAACATCGTTTTAGTTTTGACTCTCTTTGGCGATATCTTCTCCGTAAACAGTGGGTTTGTGTCTTTACTCCCTGACCCTTAATTACTATCTTCATACTCTGCATGGACTGGTCGAACATCGTTTTAGTTTTGACTCTCTTTGGCGATATCTTCTCCGTAAACAGTGGGTTTGTGTCTTTACTCCCTGACCCTTAAGTACTATCTTCATACTCTGCATGGACTGGTCGAACATCGTTTTAGTTTTGACTCTCTTTGGCGATATCTTCTCCGTAAACAGTGGGTTTGTGTCTTTACTCCCTGACCCTTAAGTACTATCTTCATACTCTGCATGGACTGGTCGAACATCGTTTTAGTTTTGACTCTCTTTGGCGATATCTTCTCCGTAAACAGTGGGTTTGTGTCTTTACTCCCTGACCCTTACGGACTATTTTCATACTCTGCATGGACTGGTAGAACATCGTTTTAGTTTTGACTCTCTTTGGCGATATCTTCTCCGTAAACGGTGGGTTTGTGTCTTTACTCCCTGACCCTTAAATACTATCTTCATACTCTGCATGGACTGGTCGAACATCGTTTTAGTTTTGACTCTCTTTGGCGATATCTTCTCCGTAAACAGTGGGTTTGTGTCTTTACTCCCTGACCCTTACGGACTATCTTCATACTCTGCATGGACTGGTCGAACATCGTTTTAGTTTTGACTCTCTGTGACGATATCTTCTCCGTAAACAGTGGGTTTGTGTCTTTACTCCCTGGCCCTTACGGACTATCTTCATACTCTGCATGGACTGGTCGAACATCGTTTTAGTTTTGACTCTCTTTGGCGATATCTTCTCCGTAAACAGTGGGTTTGTGTCTTTACTCCCTGACCCTTAAGTACTATCTTCATACTCTGCATGGACTGGTCGAACATCGTTTTAGTTTTGACTCTCTTTGGCGATATCTTCTCCGTAAACAGTGGGTTTGTGTCTTTACTCCCTGACCCTTAATTACTATCTTCATACTCTGCATGGACTGGTCGAACATCGTTTTAGTTTTGACTCTCTTTGGCGATATCTTCTCCGTAAACAGTGAGTTTGTGTATTTACTCCCTGACCCTTAATTACTATCTTCATACTCTGCATGGACTGGTCGAACATCGTTTTAGTTTTGACTCTCTTTGGCGATATCTTCTCCGTAAACAGTGGGTTTGTGTCTTTACTCCCTGACCCTTAATTACTATCTTCATACTCTGCATGGACTGGTCGAACATCGTTTTAGTTTTGACTCTCTTTGGCGATATCTTCTCCGTAAACAGTGGGTTTGTGTCTTTACTCCCTGACCCTTACGGACTATCTTCATACTCTGCATGGACTGGTCGAACATCGTTTTAGTTTTGACTCTCTTTGACGATATCTTCTCCGTAAACATTGGGTTTGTGTCTTTACTCCCTGACCCTTAAGTACTATCTTCATACTCTGCATGGACTGGTCGAACATCGTTTTAGTTTTGACTCTCTTTGGCGATATCTTCTCCGTAAATAGTGGGTTTGTGTCTTTATTCCCTGATCCTTACGGACTATCTTCATACTCTGCATGGACTGGTCGAACATCGTTTTAGTTTTGACTCTCTGTGACGATATCTTCTCCGTAAACAGTGGGTTTGTGTCTTTACTCCCTGACCCTTACGGACTATCTTCATACTCTGCATGGACTGGTCGAACATCGTTTTAGTTTTGACTCTCTTTGGCGATATCTTCTCCGTAAACAGTGGGTTTGTGTCTTTACTCCCTGACCCTTACGGACTATCTTCATACTCTGCATGGACTGGTCGAACATCGTTTTAGTTTTGACTCTTTTTGACGATATCTTCTCCGTAAACAGTGGGTTTGTGTCTTTACTCCCTGACCCTTACGGACTATCTTCATACTCTGCATGGACTGGTCGAACATCGTTTTAGTTTTGACTCTCTTTGACGATATCTTCTCCGTAAACAGTGGGTTTGTGTCTTTACTCCCTGACCCTTAAGTACTATCTTCATACTCTGCATGGACTGGTCGAACATCGTTTTAGTTTTGACTCTCTTTGGCGATATCTTCTTCGTAAACAGTGGGTTTGTGTCTTTACTCCCTGACCCTTACGGACTATCTTCATACTCTGCATGGACTGGTCGAACATCGTTTTAGTTTTGACTCTCTGTGACGATATCTTCTCCGTAAACAGTGGGTTTGTGTCTTTACTCCCTGACCCTTACGGACTATCTTCATACTCTGCATGGACTGGTCGAACATCGTTTTAGTTTTGACTCTCTTTGGCGATATCTTCTCCGTAAACAGTGGGTTTGTGTCTTTACTCCCTGACCCTTGCGGACTATCTTCATACTCTGCATGGACTGGTCGAACATCGTTTTAGTTTTGACTCTTTTTGACGATATCTTCTCCGTAAACAGTGGGTTTGTGTCTTTACTCCCTGACCCTTACGGACTATCTTCATACTCTGCATGGACTGGTCGAACATCGTTTTAGTTTTGACTCTCTTTGACGATATCTTCTCCGTAAACAGTGGGTTTGTGTCTTTACTCCCTGACCCTTACGGACTATCTTCATACTCTGCATGGACTGGTCGAACATCGTTTTAGTTTTGACTCTCTGTGACGATATCTTCTCCGTAAACAGTGGGTTTGTGTCTTTACTCCCTTACCCTTACGGACTATCTTCATACGCTGCATGGACTGGTCGAATATCGTTATAGTTTTGACTCTCTTTGACGATATCTTCTCCGTAAACAGTGGGTTTGTGTCTTTACTCCCTGACCCTTACGGACTATCTTCATACTCTGCATGGACTGGTCGAACATCGTTTTAGTTTTGACTCTCTTTGACGATATCTTCTCCGTAAACAGTGGGTTTGTGTCTTTACTCCCTGACCCTTACGGACTATCTTCATACTCTGCATGGACTGGTCGAACATCGTTTTAGTTTTGACTCTCTTTGACGATATCTTCTCCGTAAACAGTGGGTTTGTGTCTTTACTCCCTGACCCTTACGGACTATCTACATACTCTGCATGGACTGGTCGAACATCGTTTTAGTTTTGACTCTCTTTGACGATATCTTCTCCGTAAACAGTGGGTTTGTGTCTTTACTCCCTGACCCTTACGGACTATCTTCATACTCTGCATGGACTGGTCGAACATCGTTTTAGTTTTGACTCTCTTTGGCGATATCTTCTCCGTAAACACTGGGTTTGTGTCTTTACTCCCTGACCCTTACGGACTATCTTCATACTCTGCATGGACTGGTCGAACATCGTTTTAGTTTTGACTCTCTTTGACGATATCTTCTCCGTAAACAGTGGTTTGTGTCTTTACTCCCTGACCCTTACGGACTATCTTCATACTCTGCATGGACTGGTCGAACATCGTTTTAGTTTTGACTCTCTTTGACGATATCTTCTCCGTAAACAGTGAGTTTGTGTCTTTACTCCCTGACCCTTAAGTACTATCTTCATACTCTGCATGGACTGGTCGAACATCGTTTTAGTTTTGACTCTCTTTGGCGATATCTTCTCCGTAAACAGTGGGTTTGTGTCTTTACTCCCTGACCCTTACGGACTATCTTCATACTCTGCATGGACTGGTCGAACATCGTTTTAGTTTTGACTCTCTTTGACGATATCTTCTCCGTAAACAGTGGGTTTGTGTCTTTACTCCCTGACCCTTAAGTACTATCTTCATACTCTGCATGGACTGGTCGAACATCGTTTAGTTTTGACTCTCTTTGGCGATATCTTCTCCGTAAACAGTGGGTTTGTGTCTTTACTCCCTGACCCTTAAGTACTATCTTCAGACTCTGCATGGACTGGTCGAACATCGTTTTAGTTTTGACTCTCTTTGACGATATCTTCTCCGTAAACAGTGGGTTTGTGTCTTTACTCCCTGACCCTTACGGACTATCTTCATACTCTGCATGGACTGGTCGAACATCGTTTTAGTTTTTTATCTCTTTGACGATATCTTCTCCGTAAACAGTGGGTTTGTGTCTTTACTCCCTGACCCTTACGGACTATCTTCATACTCTGCATCGACTGGTCGAACATCGTTTTAGTTTTGACTCTCTTTGGCGATATCTTCTCCGTAAACAGTGGGTTTGTGTCTTTACTCCCTGACCCTTACGGACTATCTTCATACTCTGCATGGACTGGTCAAACATCGTTTTAGTTTTGACTCTCTTTGACGAAATCTTCTCCGTAAACAGTGGGTTTGTGTCTTTACTCCCTGACCCTTACGGACTATCTTCATACTCTGCATGGACTGGTCGAACATCGTTTTAGTTTTGACTCTCTTTGACGATATCTTCTCCGTAAACAGTGAGTTTGTGTCTTTACTCCCTGACCCTTAAGTACTATCTTCATACTCTGCATGGACTGGTCGAACATCGTTTTAGTTTTGACTCTTTTTGGCGATATCTTCTCCGTAAACAGTGGGTTTGTGTCTTTACTCCCTGACCCTTACGGACTATCTTCATACTCTGCATGGACTGGTCGAACATCGTTTTAGTTTTGACTCTCTTTGACGATATCTTCTCTGTAAACAGTGGGTTTGTGTCTTTACTCCCTGACCCTTAAGTACTATCTTCATACTCTGCATGGACTGGTCGAACATCGTTTTAGTTTTGACTCTCTTTGGCGATATCTTCTCCGTAAACAGTGGGTTTGTGTCTTTACTCCCTGACCCTTAAGTACTATCTTCAGACTCTGCGTGGACTGGTCGAACATCGTTTTAGTTTTGACTCTCTTTGGCGATATCTTCTCCGTAAACAGTGGGTTTGTGTCTTTACTCCCTGACCCTTAAGTACTATCTTCAGACTCTGCATGGACTGGTCGAACATCGTTTTAGTTTTGACTCTCTTTGAAGATATCTTCTCCGTAAACAGTGGGTTTGTGTCTTTACTCCCTGACCCTTACGGACTATCTTCATACTCTGCATGGACTGGTCGAACATCGTTTTAGTTTTGACTCTCTTTGGCGATATCTTCTCCGTAAACAGTGGGTTTGTGTCTTTACTCCCTGACCCTTACGGACTATCTTCATACTCTGCATGGACTGGTCTAACATCGTTTTAGTTTTATATCTCTTTGACGATATCTTCTCCGTAAACAGTGGGTTTGTGTCTTTACTCCCTGACCCTTAAGTACTATCTTCATACTCTGCATGGACTGGTCGAACATCGTTTTAGTTTTGACTCTCTTTGGCGATATCTTCTCCGTAAACAGTGGGTTTGTGTCTTTACTCCCTGACCCTTAAGTACTATCTTCAGACTCTGCATGGACTGGTCGAACATCGTTTTAGTTTTGACTCTCTTTGGCGATATCTTCTCCGTAAACAGTGGGTTTGTGTCTTTACTCCCTGACCCTTAAGTACTATCTTCAGACTCTTTATGGACTGGTCGAACATCGTTTTAATTTTGACTCTCTTTGACGATATCTTCTCCGTAAACAGTGGGTTTGTGTCTTTACTCCCTGACCCTTACGGACTATCTTCATACTCTGCATGGACTGGTCGAACATCGTTTTAGTTTTGACTCTCTTTGGCGATATCTTCTCCGTAAACAGTGGGTTTGTGTCTTTACTCCCTGACCCTTACGGACTATCTTCAGACTCTGCATGGACTGGTCGAACATCGTTTTAGTTTTATATTTCTTTGACGATATCTTCTCCGTAAACAGTGGGTTTGTGTCTTTACTCCCTGACCCTTACGGACTATCTTCATACTATGCATGGACTGGTCGAACATCGTTTTAGTTTTGACTCTCTTTGGCGATATCTTCTCCGTAAACAGTGGGTTTGTGTCTTTACTCCCTGACCCTTACGGACTATCTTCATACTCTGCATGGACTGGTCGAACATCGTTTTAGTTTTGACTCTCTTTGACGATATCTTCTCCGTAAACAGTGGGTTTGTGTCTTTACTCCCTGACCCTTACGGACTATATTCATACTCTGCATGGACTGGTCGAACATTGTTTTAGTTTTGACTCTCTTTGACGATATCTTCTCCGTAAACAGTGAGTTTGTGTCTTTACTCCCTGACACTTAAGTACTATCTTCATACTCTGCATGGACTTGTCAAACATCGTTTTAGTTTTGACTCTCTTTGGCAATATCTTCTCCGTAAACAGTGGGTTTGTGTCTTTACTCCCTGACCCTTACGGACTATCTTCATACTCTGCATGGACTGGTCGAACATCGTTTTAGTTTTGACTCTCTTTGACGATCTCTTCTCCGTAAACAGTGGGTTTGTGTCTTTACTCCCTGACCCTTAAGTACTAGCTTCATACTCTGCATGGACTGGTCGAACATCGTTTTAGATTTGACTCTCTTTGGCGATATCTTCTCCGTAAACAGTGGGTTTGTGTCTTTACTCCCTGACCCTTAAGTACTATCTTCAGACTCTGCATGGACTGGTCGAACATCGTTTTAGTTTTGACTCTCTTTGACGATATCTTCTCCGTAAACAGTGGGTTTGTGTCTTTACTCCCTGACCCTTACGGACTATCTTCATACTCTGCATGGACTGGTCGAACATCGTTTTAGTTTTATATCTCTTTGACGACATCTTCTCCGTAAACAGTAGGTTTGCGTCTTTACTCCCTGACCCTTACGGACTATCTACATACTCTGCATGGACTGGTCGAACATCGTTTTAGTTTTGACTCTCTTTGACGATATCTTCTCCGTAAACAGTGGGTTTGTGTCTTTACTCCCTGACCCTTAAGTACTATCTTCATACTCTGCATGGACTGGTCGAACATCGTTTTAGTTTTGACTCTCTTTGGCGATATCTTCTTCGTAAACAGTGGGTTTGTGTCTTTACTCCCTGACCCTTACGGACTATCTTCATACTCTGCATGGACTGGTCGAACATCGTTTTAGTTTTGACTCTCTGTGACGATATCTTCTCCGTAAACAGTGGGTTTGTGTCTTTACTCCCTGACCCTTAAGTACTATCTTCAGACTCTGCATGGACTGGTCGAACATCGTTTTAGTTTTGACTCTCTTTGACGATATCTTCTCCGTAAACAGTGGGTTTGTGTCTTTACTCCCTGACCCTTAAGTACTATCTTCATACTCTGCATGGACTGGTCGAACATCGTTTTAGTTTTGACTCTCTTTGGCGATATCTTCTTCGTAAACAGTGGGTTTGTGTCTTTACTCCCTGACCCTTACGGACTATCTTCATACTCTGCATGGACTGGTCGAACATCGTTTTAGTTTTGACTCTCTGTGACGATATCTTCTCCGTAAACAGTGGGTTTGTGTCTTTACTCCCTGACCCTTACGGACTATCTTCATACTCTGCATGGACTGGTCGAACATCGTTTTAGTTTTGACTCTCTTTGGCGATATCTTCTCCGTAAACAGTGGGTTTGTGTCTTTACTCCCTGACCCTTGCGGACTATCTTCATACTCTGCATGGACTGGTCGAACATCGTTTTAGTTTTGACTCTTTTTGACGATATCTTCTCCGTAAACAGTGGGTTTGTGTCTTTACTCCCTGACCCTTACGGACTATCTTCATACTCTGCATGGACTGGTCGAACATCGTTTTAGTTTTGACTCTCTTTGACGATATCTTCTCCGTAAACAGTGGGTTTGTGTCTTTACTCCCTGACCCTTACGGACTATCTTCATACTCTGCATGGACTGGTCGAACATCGTTTTAGTTTTGACTCTCTGTGACGATATCTTCTCCGTAAACAGTGGGTTTGTGTCTTTACTCCCTGACCCTTACGGACTATCTTCATACGCTGCATGGACTGGTCGAATATCGTTATAGTTTTGACTCTCTTTGACGATATCTTCTCCGTAAACAGTGGGTTTGTGTCTTTACTCCCTGACCCTTACGGACTATCTTCATACTCTGCATGGACTGGTCGAACATCGTTTTAGTTTTGACTCTCTTTGACGATATCTTCTCCGTAAACAGTGGGTTTGTGTCTTTACTCCCTGACCCTTACGGACTATCTTCATACTCTGCATGGACTGGTCGAACATCGTTTTAGTTTTGACTCTCTTTGACGATATCTTCTCCGTAAACAGTGGGTTTGTGTCTTTACTCCCTGACCCTTACGGACTATCTACATACTCTGCATGGACTGGTCGAACATCGTTTTAGTTTTGACTCTCTTTGACGATATCTTCTCCGTAAACAGTGGGTTTGTGTCTTTACTCCCTGACCCTTACGGACTATCTTCATACTCTGCATGGACTGGTCGAACATCGTTTTAGTTTTGACTCTCTGTGACGATATCTTCTCCGTAAACAGTGGGTTTGTGTCTTTACTCCCTGACCCTTACGGACTATCTTCATACTCTGCATGGACTGGTCGAACATCGTTTTAGTTTTGACTCTCTTTGGCGATATCTTCTCCGTAAACAGTGGGTTTGTGTCTTTACTCCCTGACCCTTGCGGACTATCTTCATACTCTGCATGGACTGGTCGAACATCGTTTTAGTTTTGACTCTTTTTGACGATATCTTCTCCGTAAACAGTGGGTTTGTGTCTTTACTCCCTGACCCTTACGGACTATCTTCATACTCTGCATGGACTGGTCGAACATCGTTTTAGTTTTGACTCTCTTTGACGATATCTTCTCCGTAAACAGTGGGTTTGTGTCTTTACTCCCTGACCCTTACGGACTATCTTCATACTCTGCATGGACTGGTCGAACATCGTTTTAGTTTTGACTCTCTGTGACGATATCTTCTCCGTAAACAGTGGGTTTGTGTCTTTACTCCCTGACCCTTACGGACTATCTTCATACGCTGCATGGACTGGTCGAATATCGTTATAGTTTTGACTCTCTTTGACGATATCTTCTCCGTAAACAGTGGGTTTGTGTCTTTACTCCCTGACCCTTACGGACTATCTTCATACTCTGCATGGACTGGTCGAACATCGTTTTAGTTTTGACTCTCTTTGACGATATCTTCTCCGTAAACAGTGGGTTTGTGTCTTTACTCCCTGACCCTTACGGACTATCTTCATACTCTGCATGGACTGGTCGAACATCGTTTTAGTTTTGACTCTCTTTGACGATATCTTCTCCGTAAACAGTGGGTTTGTGTCTTTACTCCCTGACCCTTACGGACTATCTACATACTCTGCATGGACTGGTCGAACATCGTTTTAGTTTTGACTCTCTTTGACGATATCTTCTCCGTAAACAGTGGGTTTGTGTCTTTACTCCCTGACCCTTACGGACTATCTTCATACTCTGCATGGACTGGTCGAACATCGTTTTAGTTTTGACTCTCTTTGGCGATATCTTCTCCGTAAACAGTGGGTTTGTGTCTTTACTCCCTGACCCTTACGGACTATCTTCATACTCTGCATGGACTGGTCGAACATCGTTTTAGTTTTGACTCTCTTTGACGATATCTTCTCCGTAAACAGTGGTTTGTGTCTTTACTCCCTGACCCTTACGGACTATCTTCATACTCTGCATGGACTGGTCGAACATCGTTTTAGTTTTGACTCTCTTTGACGATATCTTCTCCGTAAACAGTGAGTTTGTGTCTTTACTCCCTGACCCTTAAGTACTATCTTCATACTCTGCATGGACTGGTCGAACATCGTTTTAGTTTTGACTCTCTTTGGCGATATCTTCTCCGTAAACAGTGGGTTTGTGTCTTTACTCCCTGACCCTTACGGACTATCTTCATACTCTGCATGGACTGGTCGAACATCGTTTTAGTTTTGACTCTCTTTGACGATATCTTCTCCGTAAACAGTGGGTTTGTGTCTTTACTCCCTGACCCTTAAGTACTATCTTCATACTCTGCATGGACTGGTCGAACATCGTTTAGTTTTGACTCTCTTTGGCGATATCTTCTCCGTAAACAGTGGGTTTGTGTCTTTACTCCCTGACCCTTAAGTACTATCTTCAGACTCTGCATGGACTGGTCGAACATCGTTTTAGTTTTGACTCTCTTTGACGATATCTTCTCCGTAAACAGTGGGTTTGTGTCTTTACTCCCTGACCCTTACGGACTATCTTCATACTCTGCATGGACTGGTCGAACATCGTTTTAGTTTTGACTCTCTTTGACGATATCTTCTCCGTAAACAGTGAGTTTGTGTCTTTACTCCCTGACCCTTAAGTACTATCTTCATACTCTGCATGGACTGGTCGAACATCGTTTTAGTTTTGATTCTTTTTGGCGATATCTTCTCCGTAAACAGTGGGTTTGTGTCTTTACTCCCTGACCCTTACGGACTATCTTCATACTCTGCATGGACTGGTCGAACATCGTTTTAGTTTTGACTCTCTTTGACGATATCTTCTCTGTAAACAGTGGGTTTGTGTCTTTACTCCCTGACCCTTAAGTACTATCTTCATACTCTGCATGGACTGGTCGAACATCGTTTTAGTTTTGACTCTCTTTGGCGATATCTTCTCCGTAAACAGTGGGTTTGTGTCTTTACTCCCTGACCCTTAAGTACTATCTTCAGACTCTGCATGGACTGGTCGAACATCGTTTTAGTTTTGACTCTCTTTGACGATATCTTCTCCGTAAACAGTGGGTTTGTGTCTTTACTCCCTGACCCTTACGGACTATCTTCATACTCTGCATGGACTGGTGAATATCGTTTTAGTTTTGACTCTCTTTGGCGATATCTTCTCCGTAAACAGTGGGTTTGTGTCTTTACTCCCTGACCCTTACGGACTATCTTCATACTCTGCATGGACTGGTCTAACATCGTTTTAGTTTTATATCTCTTTGACGATATCTTCTCCGTAAACAGTGGGTTTGTGTCTTTACTCCCTGACCCTTAAGTACTATCTTCATACTCTGCATGGACTGGTCGAACATCGTTTTAGTTTTGACTCTCTTTGGCGATATCTTCTCCGTAAACAGTGGGTTTGTGTCTTTACTCCCTGACCCTTAAGTACTATCTTCAGACTCTGCATGGACTGGTCGAACATCGTTTTAGTTTTGACTCTCTTTGGCGATATCTTCTCCGTAAACAGTGGGTTTGTGTCTTTATTCCCTGACCCTTAAGTACTATCTTCAGACTCTTTATGGACTGGTCGAACATCGTTTTAATTTTGACTCTCTTTGACGATATCTTCTCCGTAAACAGTGGGTTTGTGTCTTTACTCCCTGACCCTTACGGACTATCTTCATACTCTGCATGGACTGGTCGAACATCGTTTTAGTTTTGACTCTCTTTGGCGATATCTTCTCCGTAAACAGTGGGTTTGTGTCTTTACTCCCTGACCCTTACGGACTATCTTCAGACTCTGCATGGACTGGTCGAACATCGTTTTAGTTTTATATTTCTTTGACGATATCTTCTCCGTAAACAGTGGGTTTGTGTCTTTACTCCCTGACCCTTACGGACTATCTTCATACTCTGCATGGACTGGTCGAACATCGTTTTAGTTTTGACTCTCTTTGGCGATATCTTCTCCGTAAACAGTGGGATTGTGTCTTTACTCCCTGACCCTTACGGACTATCTTCATACTCTGCATGGACTGGTCGAACATCGTTTTAGTTTTGACTCTCTTTGACGATATCTTCTCCGTAAACAGTGGGTTTGTGTCTTTACTCCCTGACCCTTACGGACTATATTCATACTCTGCATGGACTGGTCGAACATTGTTTTAGTTTTGACTCTCTTTGACGATATCTTCTCCGTAAACAGTGAGTTTGTGTCTTTACTCCCTGACCCTTAAGTACTATCTTCATACTCTGCATGGACTTGTCGAACATCGTTTTAGTTTTGACTCTCTTTGGCAATATCTTCTCCGTAAACAGTGGGTTTGTGTCTTTACTCCCTGACCCTTACGGACTATCTTCATACTCTGCATGGACTGGTCGAACATCGTTTTAGTTTTGACTCTCTTTGACGATCTCTTCTCCGTAAACAGTGGGTTTGTGTCTTTACTCCCTGACCCCTAAGTACTAGCTTCATACTCTGCATGGACTGGTCGAACATCGTTTTAGATTTGACTCTCTTTGGCGATATCTTCTCCGTAAACAGTGGGTTTGTGTCTTTACTCCCTGACCCTTAAGTACTATCTTCAGACTCTGCATGGACTGGTCGAACATCGTTTTAGTTTTGACTCTCTTTGACGATATCTTCTCCGTAAACAGTGGGTTTGTGTCTTTACTCCCTGACCCTTACGGACTATCTTCATACTCTGCATGGACTGGTCGAACATCGTTTTAGTTTTATATCTCTTTGACGACATCTTCTCCGTAAACAGTAGGTTTGCGTCTTTACTCCCTGACCCTTACGGACTATCTACATACTCTGCATGGACTGGTCGAACATCGTTTTAGTTTTGACTCTCTTTGACGATATCTTCTCCGTAAACAGTGGGTTTGTGTCTTTACTCCCTGACCCTTACGGACTATCTTCATACTCTGCATGGACTGGTCGAACATCGTTTTAGTTTTGACTCTCTTTGGCAATATCTTCTCCGTAAACAGTGGGTTTGTGTCTTTACTCCCTGACCCTTACGGACTATCTTCATACTCTGCATGGACTGGTCGAACATCGTTTTAGTTTTGACTCTCTTTGACGATCTCTTCTCCGTAAACAGTGGGTTTGTGTCTTTACTCCCTGACCCTTAAGTACTATCTTCATACTCTGCATGGACTGGTCGAACATCGTTTTAGATTTGACTCTCTTTGGCGATATCTTCTCCGTAAACAGTGGGTTTGTGTCTTTACTCCCTGACCCTTAAGTACTATCTTCAGACACTGCATGGACTGGTCGAACATCGTTTTAGTTTTGACTCTCTTTGACGATATCTTCTCCGTAAACAGTGGGTTTGTGTCTTTACTCCCTGACCCTTGCGGACTATCTTCATACTCTGCATGGACTGGTCGAGCATCGTTTTAGTTTTATATCTCTTTGACGATATCTTCTCCGTAAACAGTAGGTTTGCGTCTTTACTCCCTGACCCTTACGGACTATCTACATACTCTGATGGACTGGTCGAACATCGTTTTAGTTTTGACTCTCTTTGACGATATCTTCTCCGTAAACAGTGGGTTTGTGTCTTTACTCCCTGACCCTTACGGACTATCTTCATACTCTGCATGGACTGGTCGAACATCGTTTTAGTTTTGACTCTCTTTGGCTATATCTTCTCCGTAAACAGTGGGTTTGTGTCTTTACTCCCTGACCCTTACGGACTATCTTCATACTCTGCATGAACTGGCCGAACATCGTTTTAGTTTTGACTCTCTTTGACGATATCTTCTCCGTAAACAGTGGGTTTGTGTCTTTACTCCCTGACCCTTACAGACTATCTACATACTCTGCATGGACTGGTCGAACATCGTTTTAGTTTTGACTCTCTTTGACGATATCTTCTCCGTAAACAGTGGGTTTGTGTCTTTACTCCCTGACCCTTACGGACTATCTTCATACTCTGCATGGACTGGTCGAACATCGTTTTAGTTTTGACTCTCTTTGGCAATATCTTCTCCGTAAACAGTGGGTTTGTGTCTTTACTCCCTGACCCTTACGGACTATCTTCATACTCTGCATGGACTGGTCGAACATCGTTTTAGTTTTGACTCTCTTTGACGATCTCTTCTCCGTAAACAGTGGGTTTGTGTCTTTACTCCCTGACCCTTAAGTACTATCTTCATACTCTGCATGGACTGGTCGAACATCGTTTTAGATTTGACTCTCTTTGGCGATATCTTCTCCGTAAACAGTGGGTTTGTGTCTTTACTCCCTGACCCTTAAGTACTATCTTCAGACACTGCATGGACTGGTCGAACATCGTTTTAGTTTTGACTCTCTTTGACGATATCTTCTCCGTAAACAGTGGGTTTGTGTCTTTACTCCCTGACCCTTACGGACTATCTTCATACTCTGCATGGACTGGTCGAACATCGTTTTAGTTTTATATCTCTTTGACGATATCTTCTCCGTAAACAGTAGGTTTGCGTCTTTACTCCCTGACCCTTACGGACTATCTACATACTCTGATGGACTGGTCGAACATCGTTTTAGTTTTGACTCTCTTTGACGATATCTTCTCCGTAAACAGTGGGTTTGTGTCTTTACTCCCTGACCCTTACGGACTATCTTCATACTCTGCATGGACTGGTCGAACATCGTTTTAGTTTTGACTCTCTTTGGCTATATCTTCTCCGTAAACAGTGGGTTTGTGTCTTTACTCCCTGACCCTTACGGACTATCTTCATAATCTGCATGAACTGGTCGAACATCGTTTTAGTTTTGACTCTCTTTGACGATATCTTCTCCGTAAACAGTGGGTTTGTGTCTTTACTCCCTGACCCTTACGGACTATCTTCATACTCTGCATAGACTGGTCGAACATCGTTTTAGTTTTGACTCTCTTTGACGATATCTTCTCCGTAAACAGTGGGTTTGTGTCTTTACTCCCTGACCCTTACGGACTATCTTCATACTCTGCATGGACTGGTCGAACATCGTTTTAGATTTGACTCTCTTTGGCGATATCTTCTCCGTAAACAGTGGGTTTGTGTCTTTACTCCCTGACCCTTAAGTACTATCTTCAGACACTGCATGGACTGGTCGAACATCGTTTTAGTTTTGACTCTCTTTGACGATATCTTCTCCGTAAACAGTGGGTTTGTGTCTTTACTCCCTGACCCTTACGGACTATCTTCATACTCTGCATGGACTGGTCGAACATCGTTTTAGTTTTATATCTCTTTGACGATATCTTCTCCGTAAACAGTAGGTTTGCGTCTTTACTCCCTGACCCTTACGGACTATCTACATACTCTGATGGACTGGTCGAACATCGTTTTAGTTTTGACTCTCTTTGACGATATCTTCTCCGTAAACAGTGGGTTTGTGTCTTTACTCCCTGACCCTTACGGACTATCTTCATACTCTGCATGGACTGGTCGAACATCGTTTTAGTTTTGACTCTCTTTGGCTATATCTTCTCCGTAAACAGTGGGTTTGTGTCTTTACTCCCTGACCCTTACGGACTATCTTCATACTCTGCATGAACTGGTCGAACATCGTTTTAGTTTTGACTCTCTTTGACGATATCTTCTCCGTAAACAGTGGGTTTGTGTCTTTACTCCCTGACCCTTACGGACTATCTTCATACTCTGCATAGACTGGTCGAACATCGTTTTAGTTTTGACTCTCTTTGACGATATCTTCTCCGTAAACAGTGGGTTTGTGTCTTTTCTTCCTGACCCTTAAGTACTATCTTCATACTCTGCGTGGACTGGTCGAACATCGTTTTAGTTTTGACTCTCTTTGGCGATATCTTCTCCGTAAATGGTGGGTTTGGTTCTTTACTCCCTGACCCTTACGGACTATCTTCATACTCTGCATGGACTGGTCGAACATAGTTTTAGTTTTGACTCTCTTTGACGATATCTTCTCCGTAAACAGTGGGTTTGTGTCTTTACTCCCTGACCCTTAAGTACTATCTTCATACTCTGCATGGACTGGTCGAACATCGTTTTAGTTTTGACTCTCTTTGGCGATATCTTCTCCGTAAACAGTGGGTTTGTGTCTTTACTCCCTGACCCTTAAGTACTATCTTCATACTCTGCATGGACTGGTCGAACATCCTTTTAGCTTTGACTCTCTTTGGCGATATCTTCTCCGTAAACAGTGGGTTTGTGTCTTGACTCCCTGACCCTTACGGACTATCTTCATACTCTGCATGGACTGATCGAACATCGTTTTAGTTTTGACTCTCTTTGGCGATATCTTCTCCGTAAACAGTGGGTTTGTGTCTTTACTCCCTGACCCTTACGGACTATCTTCATACTCTGCATGGACTGGTCGAACATCGTTTTAGTTTTGACTCTCTTTGACGATATCTTCTCCGTAAACAGTGGGTTTGTGTCTTAACTCCCTGAAACTTACGGACTATCTTCATACTCTGCATGGACTGGTCGAACATCGTTTTAGTTTTGACTCTCTTTGACGATATCTTCTCCGTAAACAGTGGGTTTGTGTCTTTACTCCCTGACCCTTACGGACTATCTTCATACACTACATGGACTGGTCGAACATCGTTTTAGTTTTGACTATCTTTGACGATATCTTCTCCCTAAACAGTGGGTTTGTGTCTTTACTCCCTGACCCTTACGGACTATCTTCATACTCTGCATGGACTGGACGAACATCGTTTTAGTTTTGACTCTCTTTGACGATATCTTCTCCGTAAACAGTGGGTTTGTGTCTTTACTCCCTGACCCTTACGGACTATCTTCATACTCTGCATTGAGTGGTCGAACATCGTTTTAGTTTTGACTCTCTTTGACGATATGTTCTCCGTAAACAGTGGGTTTGTGTCTTTACTCCCTGACCCTTACGGACTATCTTCATACTCTGCATGGACTGGTCGAACATCGTTTTAGTTTTGACTCTCTTTGACGGTATGTTCTCCGTAAACAGTGGGTTTGTGTCTTTACTCACTGACCCTTACGGACTATCTTCATACTCTGCATCGACTGGTCGAACATCGTTTTAGTTTTGACTCTTTTTGACGATGTCTTCTCCGTAAACAGTGGGTTTGTGTCTTTACTCCCTGACCCTTAAGTACTATCTTCATACTCTGCATGGACTGGTAGAACATCGTTTTAGTTTTGACTCTCTTTGGCAATATCTTCTCCGTAAACAGTGGGTTTGTGTCTTTACTCCCTGGCCCTTACGGACTATCTTCATACTCTGCATGGACTGGTCGAACATCGTTTTAGTTTTGACTCTCTTTGGCGATATCTTCTCCGTAAACAGTGGGTTTGTGTCTTTACTCCCTGACCCTTACGGACTATCTTCATACACTACATGGACTGGTCGAACATCGTTTTAGTTTTGACTATCTTTGACGATATCTTCTCCCTAAACAGTGGGTTTGTGTCTTTACTCCCTGACCCTTACGGACTATCTTCATACTCTGCATGGACTGGACGAACATCGTTTTAGTTTTGGCTCTCTTTGGCGATATCTTCTCCGTAAACAGTGGGTTTGTGTCTTTACTCCCTGACCCTTACGGACTATCTTCATACTCTGCATGGACTGGTCGAACATCGTTTTACCTTTGACTCTCTTTGACGATATCTTCTCCGTAAACAGTGGGATTGTGTCTTTACTCCCTGACCCTTACGGACTATCTTCATACTCTGCATGGACTGGTCGAACATCGTTTTAGTTTTGACTCTCTTTGGCGATATCATCTCCGTAAACAGAGGGTTTGTGTCTTTACTCCCTGACCCCTACAGACTATCTTCATACTCTGCATGGACTGGTCGAACATCGTTTTAGTTTTGACTCTCTGTGGCGATATCTTCTCCGTAAACAGTGGGTTTGTGTCTTTACTCCCTGACCCTTACGGACTATCTTCATACTCTGCATGGACTGGTGGAACATCGTTTTAGTTTTGACTCTCTTTGATGATATCTTCTCCGTAAACAGTGGGTTTGTGTCTTTACTCCCTGACCCTTACGGACTATCTTCATACTCTGCATGGACTGGTCGAACATCGTTTTACTTTTGACTATCTTTGACGATATCTTCTCCCTAAACAGTGGGTTTGTGTCTTTACTCCCTGACCCTTACGGACTATCTTCATACTCTGCATGGACTGGACGAACATCGTTTTAGTTTTGACTCTCTTTGGCGATATCTTCTCCGTAAACAGTGGGTTTGTGTCTTTACTCCCTGACCCTTACGGACTATCTTCATACACTACATGGACTGGTCGAACATCGTTTTAGTTTTGACTATCTTTGACGATATCTTCTCCCTAAACAGTGGGTTTGTGTCTTTACTCCCTGACCCTTACGGACTATCTTCATACTCTGCATGGACTGGACGAACATCGTTTTAGTTTTGACTCTCTTTGGCGATATCTTCTCCGTAAACAGTGGGTTTGTGTCTTTACTCCCTGACCCTTACGGACTATCTTCATACACTACATGGACTGGTCGAACATCGTTTTAGTTTTGACTCTCTTTGGCAATATCTTCTCCGTAAACAGTGGGTTTGTGTCTTTACTCCCTGGCCCTTACGGACTATCTTCATACTCTGCATGGACTGGTCGAACATCGTTTTAGTTTTGACTCTCTTTGGCGATATCTTCTCCGTAAACAGTGGGTTTGTGTCTTTACTCCCTGACCCTTACGGACTATCTTCATACACTACATGGACTGGTCGAACATCGTTTTAGTTTTGACTATCTTTGACGATATCTTCTCCCTAAACAGTGGGTTTGTGTCTTTACTCCCTGACCCTTACGGACTATCTTCATACTCTGCATGGACTGGACGAACATCGTTTTAGTTTTGGCTCTCTTTGGCGATATCTTCTCCGTAAACAGTGGGTTTGTGTCTTTACTCCCTGACCCTTACGGACTATCTTCATACTCTGCATGGACTGGTCGAACATCGTTTTACCTTTGACTCTCTTTGACGATATCTTCTCCGTAAACAGTGGGATTGTGTCTTTACTCCCTGACCCTTACGGACTATCTTCATACTCTGCATGGACTGGTCGAACATCGTTTTAGTTTTGACTCTCTTTGGCGATATCATCTCCGTAAACAGAGGGTTTGTGTCTTTACTCCCTGACCCCTACAGACTATCTTCATACTCTGCATGGACTGGTCGAACATCGTTTTAGTTTTGACTCTCTGTGGCGATATCTTCTCCGTAAACAGTGGGTTTGTGTCTTTACTCCCTGACCCTTACGGACTATCTTCATACTCTGCATGGACTGGTGGAACATCGTTTTAGTTTTGACTCTCTTTGATGATATCTTCTCCGTAAACAGTGGGTTTGTGTCTTTACTCCCTGACCCTTACGGACTATCTTCATACTCTGCATGGACTGGTCGAACATCGTTTTACTTTTGACTATCTTTGACGATATCTTCTCCCTAAACAGTGGGTTTGTGTCTTTACTCCCTGACCCTTACGGACTATCTTCATACTCTGCATGGACTGGACGAACATCGTTTTAGTTTTGACTCTCTTTGGCGATATCTTCTCCGTAAACAGTGGGTTTGTGTCTTTACTCCCTGACCCTTACGGACTATCTTCATACACTACATGGACTGGTCGAACATCGTTTTAGTTTTGACTATCTTTGACGATATCTTCTCCCTAAACAGTGGGTTTGTGTCTTTACTCCCTGACCCTTACGGACTATCTTCATACTCTGCATGGACTGGACGAACATCGTTTTAGTTTTGACTCTCTTTGACGATATCTTCTCCGTAAACAGTGGGTTTGTGTCTTTACTCCCTGACCCTTACGGACTATCTTCATACTCTGCATGGACTGGTCGAACATCGTTTTAGTTTTGGCTCTCTTTGGCGATATCTTCTCCGTAAACAGTGGGTTTGTGTCTTCACTCCCTGACCCTTACGGACTATCTTCATACTCTGCATGGACTGGTCGAACATCGTTTTACCTTTGACTCTCTTTGACGATATCTTCTCCGTAAACAGTGGGATTGTGTCTTTACTCCCTGACCCTTACGGACTATCTTCATACTCTGCATGGACTGGTCGAACATCGTTTTAGTTTTGACTCTCTTTGGCGATATCATCTCCGTAAACAGAGGGTTTGTGTCTTTACTCCCTGACCCCTACAGACTATCTTCATACTCTGCATGGACTGGTCGAACATCGTTTTAGTTTTGACTCTCTTTGGCGATATCTTCTCCGTAAACAGTGGGTTTGTGTCTTTACTCCCTGACCCTTACGGACTATCTTCATACTCTGCATGGACTGGTGGAACATCATTTTAGTTTTGACTCTCTTTGATGATATCTTCTCCGTAAACAGTGGGTTTGTGTCTTTACTCCCTGACCCTTACGGACTATCTTCATACTCTGCATGGACTGGTCGAACATCGTTTTAGTTTTGACTATCTTTGACGATATCTTCTCCCTAAACAGTGGGTTTGTGTCTTTACTCCCTGACCCTTACGGACTATCTTCATACTCTGCATGGACTGGACGAACATCGTTTTAGTTTTGACTCTCTTTGACGATATCTTCTCCGTAAACAGTGGGTTTGTGTCTTTACTCCCTGACCCTTACGGACTATCTTCATACTCTGCATGGACTGGTCGAACATCGTTTTAGTTTTGACTCTCTTTGGCGATATCTTCTCCGTAAATAGTGGGTTTGTGTCTTTACTCCCTGACCCTTACGGACTATCTTCATACTCTGCATGGACTGGTCGAACATCGTTTTACCTTTGACTCTCTTTGACAATATCTTCTCCGTAAACAGTGGGATTGTGTCTTTACTCCCTGACCCTTACGGACTATCTTCATACTCTGCATGGACTGGTCGAACATCGTTTTAGTTTTGACTCTCTTTGGCGATATCATCTCCGTAAACAGAGGGTTTGTGTCTTTACTCCCTGACCCCTACGGACTATCTTCATACTCTGCATGGACTGGTCGAACATCGTTTTAGTTTTGACTCTCTTTGGCGATATCTTCTCCGTAAACAGTGGGTTTGTGTCTTTACTCCCTGACCCTTACGGACTATCTTCATACTCTGCATGGACTGGTGGAACATCGTTTTAGTTTTGACTCTCTTTGATGATATCTTCTCCGTAAACAGTGGGTTTGTGTCTTTACTCCCTGACCCTTAAGTACTATCTTCATACTCTGCATGGACTGGTCGAACATCGTTTTAGTTTTGACTCTCTTTGGCGATATCTTCTCCGTAAACAGTGGGTTTGTGTCTTAACTCCCTGAACCTTACGGACTATTTTCATACTCTGCATGGACTGGTAGAACATGGTTTTAGTTTTAACTCTCTTTGGCGATATCTTCTCCGTAAACAGTGGGTTTGTGTCTTTACTCCCTGACCCTTACGGACTATCTTCATACTCTGCATGGACTGGTCGAACATCGTTTTAGTTTTGACTCTCTTTGGCGATATCTTCTCCGTAAACAGTGCGTTTGTGTCTTTACTCCCTGACCCCTACGGACTATCTTCATACTCTGCATGGACTGGTCGAACATCGTTTTAGTTTTGACTCTCTTTGGCGATATCTTCTCCGTAAACAGTGGGTTTGTGTCTTTACTCCATGACCCTCACGGACTATCTTCATACTCTGCATGGACTGGTCGAACATCGTTTTAGTTTTGACTCTCTTTGACGATATCTTCTCCGTAAACAGTGGGTTTGTGTCTTTACTCCCTGACCCCTACGGACTATCTTCATACTCTGCATGGACTGGTCGAACATCGTTTTAGTTTTGACTCTCTTTGGCGATATCTTCTCCGTAAACAGTGGGTTTGTGTCTTTACTCCATGACCCTCACGGACTATCTTCATACTCTGCATGGACTGGTCGAACATCGTTTTAGTTTTGACTCTCTTTGACAATATCTTCTCCGTAAACAGTGGGTTTGTGTCTTTACTCCCTGACCCCTACGGACTATCTTCATACTCTGCATGGACTGGTCGAACATCGTTTTAGTTTTGACTCTCTTTGGCGATATCTTCTCCGTAAACAGTGGGTTTGTGTCTTTACTCCCTGACCCTTACGGACTATCTTCATACTCTGCATGGACTGGTGGAACATCGTTTTAGTTTTGACTCTCTTTGATGATATCTTCTCCGTAAACAGTGGGTTTGTGTCGTTACTCCCTGACCCTTAAGTACTATCTTCATACTCTGCATGGACTGGTCGAACATCGTTTTAGTTTTGACTCTCTTTGGCGATATCTTCTCCGTAAACAGTGGGTTTGTGTCTTAACTCCCTGAACCTTACGGACTATTTTCATACTCTGCATGGACTGGTAGAACATCGCTTTAGTTTTGACTCTCTTTGGCGATATCTTCTCCGTAAACAGTGGGTTTGTGTCTTTACTCCCTGACCCTTACGGACTATCTTCATACTCTGCATGGACTGGTCGAACATCGTTTTAGTTTTGACTCTCTTTGGCAATATCTTCTCCGTAAACAGTGGGTTTGTGTCTTTACTCCCTGACCCCTACGGACTATCTTCATACTCTGCATGGACTGGTCGAACATCGTTTTAGTTTTGACTCTCTTTGGCGATATCTTCTCCGTAAACAGTGGGTTTGTGTCTTTACTCCATGACCCTCACGGACTATCTTCATACTCTGCATGGACTGGTCGAACATCGTTTTAGTTTTGACTCTCTTTGACGATATCTTCTCCGTAAACAGTGGGTTTGTGTCTTTACTCCCTGACCCTTACGGACTATCTTCATACACTGCATGGACTGGTCGAACATCGTTTTAGTTTTGACGATATCTTCTCCCTAAACAGTGGGTTTGTGTCTTTACTCCCTGACCCTTACGGACTATCTTCATACTCTGCATGGACTGGACGAACATCGTTTTAGTTTTGACTCTCTTTGACGATATCTTCTCCGTAAACAGTGGGTTTGTGTCTTTACTCCCTGACCCTTACGGACTATCTTCATACTCTGCATGGACTGGTCGAACATCGTTTTAGTTTTGACTCTCTTTGGCGATATCTTCTCCGTAAACAGTGGGTTTGTGTTTTTACTCCCTGACCCTTACGGACTATCTTCATACTCTGCATGGACTGGTCGAACATCGTTTTACCTTTGACTCTCTTTGACGATATCTTCTCCGTAAACATTGGGATTGTGTCTTTACTCCCTGACCCTTACGGACTATCTTCATACTCTGCATGGACTGGTCGAACATCGTTTTAATTTTGACTCTCTTTGGCGATATCATCTCCGTAAACAGAGGGTTTGTGTCTTTATTCCCTGACCCCTACGGACTATATTCATACTCTGCATGGACTGGTCGAACATCGTTTTAGTTTTGACTCTCTTCGGCGATATCTTCTCCGTAAACAGTGGGTTTGTGTCTTTACTCCCTGACCCTTACGGACTATCTTCATACTCTGCATGGACTGGTGGAACATCGTTTTAGTTTTGACTCTCTTTGATGATATCTTCTCCGTAAACAGTGGGTTTGTGTCTTTACTCCCTGACCCTTAAGTACTATCTTCATACTCTGCATGGACTGGTCGAACATCGTTTTAGTTTTGACTCTCTTTGGCGATATCTTCTCCGTAAACAGTGGGTTTGTGTCTTTACTCCCTGACCCTTAAGTACTATCTTCAGACTCTGCATGGACTGGTCGAACATCGTTTTAGTTTTGACTCTCTTTGGCGATATCTTCTCCGTAAACAGTGGGTTTGTGTCTTTACTCCCTGACCCTTACGGACTATCTTCATACTCTGCATGGAATGGTCGAACATCGTTTTAGTTTTGACTCTTTTTGGCGATATCTTCTCCGTAAACAGTGGGTTTGTGTCTTTACTCCCTGACCCTTACGGACTACCTTCATACTCTGCATGGACTGGTCGAACATCGTTTTAGTTTTGACTCTCTTTGACGATATCTTCTCCGTAAACAGTGGGTTTGTGTCTTTACTCCCTGACCGTTACGGACTATCTTCATACTCTGCATGGACTGGTCGAACATCGTTTTAGTTTTGACTCTCTTTGACGATATCTTCTCCGTAAACAGTGGGTTTGTGTCTTTACTCCCTGAACCTTACGGACTATCTTCATACTCTGCATGGAGTGGTCGAACAGCGTTTTAATTTTGACTCTCCTTGACGTTATCTTCTCCGTAAACTGTGGGTTTGTGTCTTTACTCCCTGACCCTTACGGACTATCTTCATACTCTGCATGGACTCGTCGAACATCGTTTTAGTTTTGACTCTCTTTGGCGATATCTTCTCCGTAAACAGTGGGTTTGTGTCTTTACTCCCTGACCCTTACGGACTATCTTCATACTCTGCATGGACTGGTCGAACATCTATTTAGTTTTGACTCTCTTTGACGATATCTTCTCCGTAAACAGTGGGTTTGTGTCTTTACTCCCTGACCCTTACGGACTATCTTCATACTCTGCATGGACTGGTCGAACATCGTTTTATATTTGACTCTCTTTGACGATATCTTCTCCGTAAACAGTGGGTTTGTGTCTTTACTCCCTGACCCTTACGGACTATCTTCATACTCTGCATGGACTGGTCGAACATCGTTTTAGTTTTGACTCTCTTTGGCGATACCTTCTCCGTAAACAGTGGGTTTTTGTCTTTACTCCCTGACCCTTACGGACTATCTTCATACTCTGCATGGACTGGTCGAACATCGTTTTAGTTTTGACTCTCTTTGGCGATATCTTCTCCGTAAACAGTGGGTTTTTGTCTTTACTCCCTGACCCTTACGGACTATCTTCATACTCTGCATGGACTGGTCGAATATCGTTTTAGTTTTGACTCTCTTTGACGATATCTTCTCCGTAAACAGTGGGTTTGTGTCTTTACTCCCTGACCCTTACGGACTATCTTCATACTCTGCATGGACTGGTCGAACATCGTTTTAGTTTTGACTCTCTTTGGCGATATCTTCTCCGTAATCAGTGGGTTTGTGTCTTTACTCCCTGACCCTTACGGACTATCTTCATACTCTGCATGGACTGGTCGAACATCGTTTTAGTTTTGAATCTCTTTGCCGATATCTTCTCCGTAAACAGTGGATTTGTGTCTTTACTCCCTGACCCTTACGGACTATCTTCATACTCTGCATGGACTGGTCGAACATCGTTTTAGTTTTGACTCTCTTTGGCGATATCTTCTCCGTAAACAGTGGGTTTGTGTCTTTACTCCCTGACCCTTACGGACTATCTTCATACTCTGCGTGGACTGGTCGAACATCGTTTTAGTTTTGACTCTCTTTGGCGATATCTTCTCCGTAAACTGTGGGTTTGTGTCTTTACTCCCTGACCCTTACGGACTATCTTCATACTCTGCATGGACTGGTCGAACATTGTTTTAGTTTTGACTCTCTTTGACGATATCTTCTCCGTAAACAGTGGGCTTGTGTCTTTACTCCCTGACCCTTACGGACTATCTTCGTACTCTGCATGGACTGGTCGAACATCGTTTTAGTTTTGACTCTCTTTGACGATATCTTCTCCGTAAACAGTGGGTTTGTGTCTTTACTCCCTGGCCCTTACAGACTATCTTCATACTCTGCATGGACTGGTCGAACATCGTTTTAGTTTTGACTCTCTTTGGCGATATCTTCTCCGTAAACAGTGGGTATGTGTCTTTACTCCCTGACCCTTACGGACTATCTTCATACTCTGCATGGACTGGTCGAACATTGTTTTAGTTTTGACTCTCTTTGACGATATCTTCTCCGTAAACAGTGGGTTTGTGTCTTTACTCCCTGACCCTTATGGACTATCTTCATACTCTGCATGGACTGGTCGAACATCGTTTTAGTTTTGACTTTCTTTGACGATATCTTCTCCGTAAATAGTGGGTTTGTGTCTTTACTCCCTGGCCCTTACGGACTATCTTCATACTCTGCATGGACTGGTCGAACATCGTTTTAGTTTTGACTCTATTTGACGATATCTTCTCCGTAAACAGTGGGTTTGTGTCTTTACTCCCTGACCCTTAAGTACTATCTTCATACTCTGCATGGACTGGTCGAACATCGTTTTAGTTTGGACTCTTTTTGACGATATATTCTCCGTAAACAGTGGGTTTGTGCCTTTACTCCCTGACCCTTACGGACTATCTTCATACTCTGCATGGACTGGTCGAACATCGGTTTAGTTTTGACTCTCTTTGACGATATCTTCTCCGTAAACAGTGGGTTTGTGTCTTTACTCCCTGACCCTTACGGACTATCTTCATACTCTGCATGGACTGGTCGAACATCGTTTTAGTTTTGACTCTCTTTGACGATATCTTCTCCGTAAACAGTGGGTTTGTGTCTTTACTCCCTGACCCTTAAGTACTATCTTCATACTCTGCATGGACTGGTCGAACATCGTTTTAGTTTTGACTCTTTTTGACGATATCTTCTCCGTAAACAGTGGGTTTGTGCCTTTACTCCCTGACCCTTACGGACTATCTTCATACTCTGCATGGACTGGTCGAACATCGGTTTAGTTTTGACTCTCTTTGACGATATCTTCTCCGTAAACAGTGGGTTTGTGTCTTTACTCCCTGACCCTTAAGTACTATCTTCATACTCTGCATGGACTGGTCGAACATCGTTCTAGTTTTGACTCTCTTTGACGATATCTTCTCCGTAAACAGTGGGTTTGTGTCTTTACTCCCTGACCCTTAAGTACTATCTTCATACTCTGCATGGACTGGTCGAATATCGTTTTAGTTTTGACTCTCTTTGACGATGTGTTCTCCGTAAACAGTGGGTTTGTGTCTTTACTCACTGACCCTTACGGACTATCTTCATACTCTGCATGGACTGGTCGAACATCGTTTTAGGTTTGACTCTTTTTGACGATATCTTCTCCGTAAACAGTGGGTTTGTGTCTTTACTCCCTGACCCTTAAGTACTATCTTCATACTCTGCATGGACTGGTCGAACATCGTTTTAGTTTTGACTCTCTTTGACGATATGTTCTCCGTAAACAGTGGGTTTGTGTCTTTACTCACTGACCCTTACGGACTATCTTCATACTCTGCATGGACTGGTCGAACATCGTTTTAGTTTTGACTCTCTTTGACGATATGTTCTCCGTAAACAGTGGGTTTGTGTCTTTACTCACTGACCCTTACGGACTATCTTCATACTCTGCATGGACTGGTCGAACATCGTTTTAGTTTTGACTCTTTTTGACGATGTCTTCTCCGTAAACAGTGGGTTTGTGTCTTTACTCCCTGACCCTTAAGTACTATCTTCATACTCTGCATGGACTGGTCGAACATCGTTTTAGTTTTGACTCTCTTTGACGATATCTTCTCCGTAAACAGTGGGTTTGTGTCTTTACTCCCTGACCCTTACGGACTATCTTCATACTCTGCTTGGACTGGTCGAACATCGTTTTAGTTTTGACTCTCTTTGACGATATCTTCTCCGTAAACAGTGGGTTTGTGTCTTTACTCCCTGACCCTTAAGTACTATCTTCATACTCTGCATGGACTGGTCGAACATCGTTTTAGTTTTGACTCTCTTTGACGATATGTTCTCCGTAAACAGTGGGTTTGTGTCTTTACTCACTGACCCTTACGGACTATCTTCATACTCTGCATGGACTGGTCGAACATCGTTTTTGTTTTGACTCTTTTTGACGATATCTTCTCCGTAAACAGTGGGTTTGTGTCTTTACTCCCTGACCCTTACGGACTATCTTCATACTCTGCATGGACTGGTCGAACATCGTTTTAGTTTTGACGCATTGAACGTGGATCTCTCCAATGGCTTTTTGTCAAATCTGATGCAATTCCTACCTTAAGCGCAGAGGTTAACATTTTGGTACAATAGCTGCAGCTGCAGCCACACTACAGTAACCTTGGGGGAGTGTCTATGCTATGTATGTATGTATTTATATGTGTAGTACTATTTTAAGGACAGTATCTGACGACCTAATTCTGCACATAAAAAGAGAAGGTTACCGTACTACGCTACGGAGCTCAGTTATCTAGAAGGAGAGCTAAAAACGAGAAACATTAAATACGGTTTCAAGTGAAGTAACAGCTTTGAGTTCTATCTTTTGTTTTACTTACCAAGCCTGGACATCGAGGTATCACATGAAGCAGCCAGCAGGATTTTTGTCCCAAGATAACCGCACAGACATTTGAATTCCTGTGTTTTGGACCTGGGCAAACTCGGATCCACCATGGAATTTTAAAATCTGGTTGGACCAATTTCTCCTAGCTGTTACAGTAAAAGAGAATGTGAATCCCGAAGTGTTACTCGAGGACCCGAAACCAAACGTAGAAGAACCAATGCCACGGCCAGAGACACCTAGACAAAACAAAAGTGAACAAGCTACTGCGGATCGGGAAGCAATGGACAAATCATTAAGGGACAAAGTCGTGTTGGAAAACGAAGAAGGAAGGGAGCGTGGACCAAAAGTGGAACACAGCGTGTTCTACAACAAAGTCCAGTAACGCATCGCCCCGAGGCTATTCCTTGCCTTAGGAACGGAAGAGGAATAGAGATCCAGAAAAATCTCCACGCAGAAATGTCAAAACTAGAGTTTAGAGAATTAGTAGCTCTAGCAAAAATCGCATTTGAAAAAACGAAAAGTATAACATACGAAAGATCTAAGTTATTCACAAGAACAGAAGAAGCAGGCGAGACGCTGGAATCATTTCATGCTGCTTTAACTGCACAAGCAGCAAAGGAGGAGCTAGACACACTAAAAGATGAATTAGTTCGAGGCCTCTTCATTTTAAGAATGAAAAACGCAGTTCTACAGGACTCATTGACGTTCGAAATTTTTCCCCTGGATGAAGTTTTAAAAAGAGCGATAAAGTACAAAGACACCGAACAGACGCAAACAGACGATACAAGCCTATCAGAAGTCATACACAAACACTGCAGGTGCAGGAAGTCTATTGGGATCACAAATAAAAAAAACAAGAACCCATCATGGAGATCGGTAACAGAAGAGGAAATCAGAGGCGAAGGAACAACAAGAGCCATATAAACGAAAAAACATGGGACGCGAAGAGTAACCCGAAAAACAGGACAGATCAGAAACCGTGTTCTAGATGCGGCAAACCCTTTGTGGAGGGACATATACGTAATTGTCCAGCAATGGGTACGATATGCAAAGCGTGCAACAAACCGAACCATTTCGCCCGAATGTGCAGATTCCAACAGGTCAACGAAGTGACGGAAGAAAGATCCACTTCAGAAGAAGAATGGAACCTCATAAGATGTTTCGACTCGTGTGATGATTTCGAAATCAAGATAGCTGACAAAAACGAAATGTCCATACGGCAGATAGAGGACTACATTTCGGATCGTATCAACAACAAAATAGATCGAAACCCAGAACGAAATAACGCGAACAATGTAAGAAAAAATGACATAAGAAGAGACCCTCGTTCAGCACAAATTAAATCCTTAAAGGCTTTAGTCAGGATTAAAAACTAAATCATCAACATGACTATTGATACAGGGAGTCCGGTGTCGTTTCTGAATTGGGCAACAACAACATCATGGAGGCGTGTCCACAGACAAAAATTATGCCGGTCGAAAGCCTAAATTTATCAGCGCAATTTATCGGCTACAACAAACAACTCATCTTAATTTTGGGTGCACTAAAGGCTGATATCAGGTCAGCCGGATAGGAAGTGAAAGGATCATCATTTCTGGTCACGGAACGTCGCACCAGATGTATACTAGGATTAGACTTACAGGGCAAAATTGGTATACACACAACCCAAAAGACTGCACCATCGGAAAAAGCTGTGACATGCTACTGTGCGAGCAGTCGGAAGGTTGGAAAAAACTATTTTATAATAAAATTTCAAACCTCTTTGATCGCCAAGGAAAATCAAAAAATCACGTAGTGAGTACAAATTTTAAATATTTATTATGTCCTATCCAAGAAAAACGTCAAAGAATACCTATTCACATACAAGATAAAGTACAAGCGGAATTAAACAAACTGCTATCAGAAGGGCACATAGAAAAATTGGACAAATGTACCAGTGACTGTTTCATTGCACCAATTGTAATAACTGTGAAAAAATACGATTCGATCAAGCTAGCTCTAGACGCCAAACCGACTTTAAAAACAAATATTAAATGCCAAACGTTGATGAACTTCTTGATGGCGTCAGCCAGCTTGTTACTGCGAATACAGTAGATGAGCTATATTTCACAGTCCTAGACTTAAAGTACGCATTCAGCCATTTAAAGTTAACTGCAGAAACAGTGCAACTTTAATATAGTGGGGGACAAGCAACAGGAACGTTTAGGTTCCTAACAGGTTTCTATGACCTGGAAGATATGCCAGCGGAATTCCAAAAAGCCATGGATCGAACCCTGAACCACGCTTCAAATGCGTTCTGCTTTTTAGACGATATGCTAATTGTATCTAAAGGTGACGAAAAAGAGCATGAAAAACTAGTACGGGAGGTACTAAAAAGACTAAATAATGAAAACTTAGCACCGAAATTGGCAAAATGTGAGTTTTTCCAATCGGAGGTAAATTCGCTTGGCCACAAACTATCACCGACTGGAACTATTCCCAAATTTACAAAAACGGAGGCAATACTTAACCTACACCCACCTAAATCACTCAAACAATTGCGATCTTTCTTGGGCAGTATCAATCACCTGTCAAAATTTATCCCGAACGCGGCGAGTCTAACAGATAAACTCAGGCCATGATTACGAGATGAAAATGAGAAGAAAAAACTGAAAAGCATAAAAATGCCAGTGAGAAAATTTGAATGGGATGAGAAAAACTCAAAAGTCTTTGACGAAATCAAACAAGCTGTAGCAAATATTGCAAAAATCATTAATTATAACCCCGAAAGAGAAAATCAACTTAAATGTGACGCAAGCCACAGTGGGCTTGGGGCCACCCTGGAATAAAAACAGGGAAGGGGCACAGCCAATATCTAGTGCATCACGGTACTTGAACACACAAGAGAAGAAATATTCGACGAACGAGCTTGAATTATTGGCGGTCGTATGGTCGGTGGACAGATTTAAACAATACTTTTTGGGTAGGGAGTTTACTATAGCAACAGACCACAAAGCATTAACATCTGCTTTAGGTGAAAACGGCGCAAACAAAACATATCAATCCCGTCTCACTAGATGGGTGGATAGTTTATTACCATACCAATTCAAAATCGTTCATATACCGGGAAAAGATATGGGTATATTTGACTACCTATGAGGAAAACCTAATGGAGACCCATAGCCAGTGTCTGAACTTGATGAAAAATACGTAGTTACATCGATTGAAAATTTTCATAAAGCCTTCTACTGCTGGAACAGTCGGCTAAGTAAAACTGCGGAGCCTAGTGACAGCGTAAATGTTCTAAAACATTCGGAAGAAAACACTGGCAATAACGCTAAGGCGAACACGTCATCTCACGGTTGCTATAGCAACCAAATCGGTTCAAAACAAGCAGGTCTCGCCCGGAACGAAAACGGTCAAAACTCACGATTTGCAAACTCTAAAACAAACACTTTACACAATTTTTCTCATCAAACTCAGTTTGCAAAGATATCGACATTAAACTCAAACAAAAGTTCCTAGAGAAAAAACAAAATGCATGACGGAAATTCGGATGAAAAAGACAGGTCGGAGAAAGACAAGAGTGGAAAGAAAAAAGTAAGGACCAGCGAGAACAGAAAAAGTGGGGGACACAAGCAGGTGACGGAGGACGTAATGGAGACCACGTTTCAAAAGACAAGATTGATAAAAAGAGGAACAGAAGCGCAAAATGCGAACTCGGACAGCTCAGACTCAGAAATACCATATGCGGAATGGAGGATAATGCGACAATGTAAGGACAAAGACGTGACAGGAACATCCACATCGGCGGATACAAAGGGCAAACAAATATTACCATCAATAACTGCAAGCAGCGCGAAAAAGGAAAACGATAAGGAGATACATAAATTAGTCTCCTTTTGGAATTCAATTGGTACGGAGAGGCCGGATAAACCGAAAACGATGATGGAATTAGAAGCGCAAACCGAAATGGTCAGCCTAAGCACACCCAAAGAAACTGAAGGGAGCGGAACAACGCCAATAGTGGAGGTGGACCTTACTGCGGACATTTCAAGGGAGGACGATCAAGAAATCAGCGTAGTGTCGCGAAAATTCAACCACAAGACGCGAAAAGACCAAAGTTCAATAGATAATGATACAACAGGACTGGACAACCTTGCACGACTGATTGATCGCACGCTCCTAGCCGAATTAATAACGGAGGACACGTGGATGGATCGTCTTCGACGAGTGATTGAAAGGAACGACAGGCATACTTTTGAGATGATGTACCATGCACCAACCCTTTATGGCATCAGCTAAGTGTGGTAGACGACTGCATACTGGTAAACGAGCGTCTAGCAGTCCCTTGTCAACTGCGATCAGCAATAATGAAACTGATCCATAGTGGCCACCCCGGTCAGGAGGCAATGCTCAATGTATCGCACTACTTGTGGTGGCCACACATGCAAAAGGACATTGTCAACCTGGCCGAGGAGTATAGGAGCTGTACGCGCTACGGTAAGAACGCTATATACATAATTCCCAAAAACACCTCTAAGCCACTACGACTGCTAACGCAGCCGGGTCAAGAACTACATTTAGACTATGCAGGACCACTAGAAGATCATAAGGGGAAGAAAATTTCTCTGTTATTAGCAATAGATCAATATTCGAAATTTCTGTGAGTAAAACAACTAAATCGATGGGAGAAATGGTCAATTAAATTCCTCCACACATACATTGATACACATGGAATTCCAGTCGATAAGAACTGACCAATTCTCTGGGTTCAAGGGTAAAGCAAATGAAAAGTTCTGCTCTGAAAACAACAGAGAACAAAAATTTTACCCAGTGGCAGATCATCGAGGATGCGGACTAGTAGAAAGAACCACTCAAGCTACTAAAAGAAGACTAGGAGTAGGGCTACTAGACAAAAATGTACCGTCAATAAATCTCTGTCTCAGTACGATCATTCGGGACCTCATTTGGGCAAAACAAGAAACTATACAATGCTACACGTCGAAGCTCAGTTTGGACGGCTACCAAAAACAGAATTTAAAATTTTAAGAGACAAATTCATAGCTAACTCTGATCGTTTAGATAAACAACATCTGGAAAGATTGGCGCTCACAGCATCACAATTACGTGAAAGAATTGACCAGTCTAGAGAACTCGTCAAGATTGTGACGACAGAAGCAAACAGCCGTGACGTGAGCTCGATGTTCGAACAGCAATCGCTAAAGGCAAAAGACAGAGATAGAGCAAAAGCATTGAAAACGCTGCTAGAAGCCAATGCGCGCTGGAATGCAACCCGACGAGATGCATCCAAAAACGACATCAGAAGGCTGGTAGACGAGACCAGCACAATAAACCCTGTTTTACGAACGGAGCTATTATACTCGTGGGAGAAAGGGTTTATTGACAAACCAACGGAAGAGGGATACGCAGAGTCGCCAATCTTGCTTCGCAAGGATGAGAATGGAAAGAGCGGAAAGGCCCTCAAAAATCCGCTGAAAGGAAGGGTAATGGCCCCCACGCCCTCTACTGTAAGTACAGCAGCTGGATCCATCTATATAAAAAAAGCGACATTGCTATATCAAAGATCAAGTCACCCCTAAAGACAACAAAGAAAGTGAAACCATTAGCGGGGGACTCAAAGAAAAGCGCACAAAACAGGGAGGGACAAGTGAATAATTGCAGGATGATATGGAATCAAAAGAAGAAGAAAGTTGCTACAACATGACAAATGATCAGAAGAACAAAGAACGATTCCAGGACAGCCCAGTGAGGGTGTCTTCGAAAGACACAGAGTCTGGGCGGAAGGGAATAAATCTTGCGGTTAAACAAGCAAAACCGAACAATGCGGGACCGATTTTAATTTTCCCTAAACAATCGAGCAAAGGCAGCCCAATGAAGAGGAACAAGAAGCCAACTGTTCAAGAAGCCCGCAGAACCAAAGCTGCGCTAGCAGCCAATAAAGAACAAGCAACCCAAAACGCGAGTTCAGGACCGTCGAGCAAAAAGACATGTGAATCAACCCCGACTACTCAGCTAAAGTTACAGGAAATCAATTGTCAAACAAGCCCGAAAGCAATATTGGAGGCTTTTCAAAACCAAGATATGACAACGGACGAATGGGAGAAAATGGCGGGTCAAGTGCTGACGAGAGGGTTCCAGAAAACAGCAGAAATTATACTAAAAACAAGGGAAGAAGAGCCAAACAATGATTCTCAACTAGACACAACACCAGGTTTCTCGGACGAATCTGGCAGAGATGAACACCAAAGAAATACTACTCAAGTGAGACGAAGCAATCGTCAGACGAAGAATCAGGGGCCGAAAAGATACGGAGAACCGGTAAAACACTCAGTCCACCTAATTTGTTCAGAGGACAAAATTACAGATCTCAACATGGCCGCACTAGAAGCATACGGACTCAAAGTTGCCAAATTCAAGGCGGACAACAATAATGCAGCAGAATCGAAGTTGGGGATTTTAGATCGAAATTTGTTCCGTCGGAAATTTGGTTATGCGTCGCTGGACGTAACGCGCTCCTGGAATGCCGCATGACGGATACCGCTAAATTTCAACTTCGACACCCCGGAAAACGACAGAGAGGCGGCGTAAACGGATAGACCAGAACAAACAAACATAAAACTGGATACCATTGCACATTAAACTGAGCGTTAAGGACTCCTACTTTATTAAAATTTTATAAAAAGTTATTATAAATCTTAATTGTCCCACCGGGGACTGTGGTACAGTAGCTGCAGCTGCAGCCACACTACAGTAACCTTGGGGGAGTGTCTATGTTATGTATGTATGTATTTATATGTGTAGTACTATTTTAAGGACAGTATCTGACGACCTAGTTCTGCACATAAAAAGAGAAGGTTACCGTACTACGCTACGGAGCTCAGTTATCTAGAAGGAGAGCTAAAAACGAGAAACATTAAATACGGTTTCAAGTGAAGTAACAACTTTGAGATCTATCTTTTGTTATACTTACCAAGCCTGGACATCGAGGTATTACACACATCTTAATTATGCATATGCGGTCATCAGAGATGGCTGAAGATGTCTAGCATCGATTGTTGGCCAGGTAGTCTTCTATGGATTCTCTTCATCTCTGCCTGTCTCAACTGCTCATGCGCGGCTAGACAATTGTCCAAAAGGTGGTAGCCTTTCACCATCGCCAACTCATTCCATGCCGGGTTTGTATCGGTTCCCATAGTTCGATAAATTGATTTTGCATTGAGCTCCGCAAGGAGGCCTTCACTAATTAGCCGCAGTAGATTCAGGCAATTTTCTCACAGCTGCTCTGACATTTGAAGGTTAATTTTCCGTAAAAAATGAGACTACTTTTTGGTTGGGTGTACTACGCTCGGCTCTGGACTGCCTTGATCCTTCTCTTCTACAGTCTGTCTTGTGTCCCCTGCCGCTTCTGTTTTTGTTTGATTTACTTGGGCTGAAATTGTCTGTACGTCTTTGAGTTCAAAGATGCTTTTTGCGCTGTCTTCCCTGTTTTGTCCAGTTTGTTTCGAGAATGAAAACCCTTCCCTATGCTGGTTGTGCGTTCCATCTTCTTTTTTGCATTTTGCACTTAAGCTGAAGTACACCAGACTTTAAAAGTTTCGACTCTGAGCGGTTCAGGCAGCGGTTCTCCTGTAGGCTCTCTAGATATTTAAACCACAATACCCATGACTTTACAGGGTTTATGTAGTTTTTTATAAAAACGATAAGGAAGTAATGTTTCTACCTAAATTAATTAGTTTTGTTTGATCTGTGACCATCAATGGCTGAAGTTAACGCTTTATGAGCTGTTGTTATAATTAATACTTTCCCAGATAAAAAACAGTTTGAACTGATCGACAGTTCTGGTTTTCTTGTTGAAACTTTAACTACCTTCAATTAGTAGACCATTTAATCTTTAGAAACGCCGTAAAATCTAAATGTGCCCGTAGCATTTCTAACTTTGTGGAATATTGTTACCTCTATTGATTTCTCTCCCTTTGGCATTTGATATTTGCTTTTGATAACTTATCAAACTATCTACTCTGCATCTAATGTGAGTTTGATAGACTGTTCTTCTTCACAGTCAAACAGTAGCTTGTACATTCATACAGTTTTTGAAAATGTCTTTCCTGTTTTATTTTTTTAATTGCACTTTTTTTTGTAAAAAAAAATAGATATTTGCTTTACCTCTCTCTTAGATGGATAAAGTGGAAACTTGGATTTTGAGTTCACTACATGATTTTTTATTTATTTTTCAACAAATAACTTTTTAAATTTGTCACAGTTTTTTTGTTTTTGACCTTCAGACTCCTCGCACACTAGCATGTCATAACAGTTCTCTTAGTTTTCTTTTTATGCTGGACCCTGGGTTCTTGTGTTTCCAATTTTCCCTGCAAGTCTAACGCCAGAACTTACCTTGTGCATCGCTCTGTGATTGGCAAAGTTGCTCCTTTCACCTATCAACCAGCTGATCGTGTGTCCGATTTAAGTCTTGTTGACACAGAATTGGTTTCTTATTGTTATCTAAAAACTGCTTGTTTTCTGTACTGCAACAACTTTTGCTCATTTTGACGCTTCCTTTGCCTGTTTTGTTGTTAATTAATTCAAAAACGATATAGGACTACCTGTTTCCGCCGTCATTTGCATTTTTTTCCGATCTTGGATATTCGTGATTATCTATTTCTTTGTTCTTCCTGATTTTTTTGTCTTTTTCGTCTCGGGTATATTTTTCGAACTGTACGACTTTTGTAGATGTAATTTCAAATGCATCACGCAAACCAATGTTTTCCACTAATTGCACTTTTCTTCCGATGCTTCCGATTCCTCAGCTATTTTGCTCACCTACAAATTTTTGCAAAACGGTTTGTTTCTCCACAGCTTGACAATGTTTTTCCAGTTTCTCTGGGAAAGCATCTTCTCGCTTTTGTTTCCGTTTTTTCTTCATTTTTTTGAAAATTTTTGTCTCAGTCCTTAGTTATCTCTTCTTGTATGTCTTTAATTTGTATTTTAGTTTCTTAATGATATAACCAGTTGTAGTTAGTTTTTGATGATCGCTCATAAAGAAGTTCCCCTTGCTGCAGTTGCACTTGTCTTCTGAAAAAAGGCGTAGTTTATTAGCTTTACTCGAGCATCAGAGACCATTTAGGGATGTACTCAGGGATATTTTTCAATTGTTTGTGTATTTCATTCTTTTATCTTGCGTTTTTCTAATGATCAAAACCCTAACCAGTTCATCCTCTAAATCCTCAATTCTGATTGAGCTGTTTTGCAGTAGAAGCTGCTTGAAATGATTCCAAGGTTGCTCCTGACTCCTGCTTTCTAGCGAACGATTGGTATCTCTCAAAAGTGTCACTTTTTACCTTCTTATTGGCCTCTTAGGCTATTTCCGCCATTTCACTGATTTCTATTTTTGAAATCACCTCGTGGAGGTTTATTACATGGGTGATTGGTTTTTGTCTTCTGTACTTAACGCTAACAACACTCTTTCCTGCACCTCTTGATAATCTATTAATGTATCTTGAAGTATTACATTTCTCATTCCTGATATAAACAAGTCCCTCACCAGTTCAGTTTTAGGATACTCAAATCTGCTTGACTTGCTTGAACAATAGGAACTACATGAAGTGTCTAGAATGTTTATCCTGAATCCTGCTTTCTAATGAACAGTCTTCATCTCTCATAAGTGACAATCTGGTTCTTTTCCAAATGCAAGTTAAGTTACTTTGGCCAAGCCTTCAAATTATGATATCAAAATCTGAACCTGAGGATTTTTGCATAAAGCGTTTCCTAAAGCTATCAACCGTCTAAAAGTAGTCTTTTCTGAACATCATTATAGAATTATTGTGGGTCTTGCTTTGGGGCCCCATGCTTTCCGTTTCTTGTTTTCCAGTGTATCTCCATCGACTGCCAATTTGTCTCTAAGCTATTTTCTGCTATAGCATCCGCATTTTCATAGCTTCTAGGCATCTCTGGTCTTAGTTGGGGTTCTCTTAGGACTGTCTTCGTGTCTTCCAAAGCAACTCTGAATTGACGTTTTCCTTCATTGTCACTGCCTCAAGGATTTGCTGGAACCAGAATTTAAATTAGCGAACTGAGGTGTTATATCTTTTTAGATTCAGGCTTACACTAAATAGCTTTTATAGTATTAAAAATGCGTACCTTTACATTCATTGCATACATCAACGTTACTGCAGCCCCAGTTCCATAGTGGAATAAACACTTTGCCTACTCATTTAATGTTCTTAAATTGAGTTAATTCAATCAAAAAGTTTTGACTTGTTTAAAATCAAAGACGGCTGTGGTCAGATACAGCTTTTTTGAAATTCGATAACAGCAAAGACGGTTGAGGCCAAAAATCTTTTACTTTGAAATTTGAAAAATGAATTTTTTTTTTCAAAAAAGGCAGTTTTTTCTGTTATTTTGTGCTCATTGTCTTTTTATCTACGGCCCTTGGCTTTATTTTAAATTTTAGTTTATTTTATCAGAATTTTCTCTGAAACTCGCGCAGCAACCGGCTACTCTAATCATACAAGGAATTGTCAGAGATCCATATCTACTCTTAGTTTCTTGTACTAAGCTAAAATAACCTCTATTCCGCGCTTTTTTTTAACTTACCATAGCAGTCCTAATTCGACCTTTTTATGCATCATTTGAGGCTTCTCGTCCCATTCCAACTCCGCACTCCGAGTAGTCTGCTGTCTTGTCTGTTCAGGCTCGACTGGATGAGTTTGAACTGAAGATAGTGTTGCTGGAGGATCTGTCTGCGGCGTACCAGATGAATAACCTGCGCACTTTCGGCAAACACTCCCGCAACATAGAGTTCCAGCTCCAATTGGACGACCACAGACTCCAATTCGTACGTATCACAAATCAACATACCATCTCTTTGAGTTTGGAGGCCCAACTACATTTTTATTTGCTCTTCAATTACTTGATGTTTGGGTCAAAAAATTCTACATCTAAGTTTCAACGTCGTGAATAATCAATTCTATTTTTTTTGGAAAAATTTTGACTTTTCCTCAAAAAGATGCGGCCCACGACTATAAAAGAATGTAAAATGTGGACCAAACACTAGTTGGATATTTTCTCTCTCTTCTTCCCAGCAAAGTGGAGAAGAGCCGGCGGCTAATCTGAACTTCCCGATTGTGGGACTGGAGGGGGTGTACGTGCCAGAAGTGAAGCCGGACAAGAGTGGGGGCTATGTGCGGGTGAAGGAGAGCCACAGGGCGTACGAGGGGGGCAACTTCCTGATTGTGGTAGTGCGAGTGGATGAGTACGTGCAGCATCTGAGCATGGACCTTTTAAACCACTTCATCATTGTGCAAGATGTGTTCATGAGTGAAGTGAAACAAGTTAGTGCTCCCAGATTAATTGCAGCCACACATCAAACCACTAAGTTTCTGTTGTTTTTTGTTTTTTTTTTGTTATTCAAACCGCCCTGCGTGATTTTCAATGAGAAAATATGTTATAGAAAAAGCGTGAATATTAAAATTACGGAATGAGTTTCGAAAATGATTGTTTTTTCCACCGATTTTTTCTGAAAGGTTTTTTCCGAAGAGTGGACGACCCTAAAATATCATTTGCACATTCATTTTCTAGAGGGTATTTAGGGTGATCTGTACCTCAAGTCGAACTTAATCATTGCAGATTTTAATTTAGCATAGATAACAAGAGTTTGTTTTGGCTGACTTCCGAGAGGCAGTGATTCCTACTAACTGAGACATTTTCCCGCTCTTTTTCCATGCCCCACAACTTATAGTGGATTTGCTTTCCAGTTTGTGTCACTAGGAATGCTTCAAAATACCCTTAAAGCTAACAAAATACCCTTTATTTTAAGCTTCCGCCTTGATACGAGCAGTCTTCTTTTTTTCTAATTAGAATAACTTAAAGAAACACCGAAAAGCGTCAACATGATTTTTTTTCTCCAAAACGCTCAAATTCTCAGAAAAAATTCCTTTGCTGGCTAAATTTTATTCCTTGCGCTCAGTTTTGATTTTTTGATGTTTGATTTTTTCGTTTTAATAAGTGTCATCGAACGCAATGAAGACATTTATTTAGGTCAGTGAAATGTCATGGTTAAAGATACATCATCAGTTTTTCAGCTAGATTTTGAGTTTAGTCTTACCCGCACTGATAAAAACGGATTAGGATTGATTTTAGTATGAAACAAATATGTTGAAAAAAAAATAGATTAAATAGAAAAGATAAAGATTGATTTGGATCGATTTAAAATCGACCTAAATTGATCGTAAATAATAGCAACAAAAATTGATCTAAACCAATTTTAAATCGTTTTAAATCCATTTTCCCAGTCTTAATTTGTTTTTGTTTTTAAAAGGATTAAAACGGATTTAAATCGAATTAAATCCATTTTTCCAGTCTTAATTTGTTTTGTTTTTAAAAGGATTAAAACGGATTTAAATCTATTTAAATCCATTTTTCCAGTCCTAATTTGTTTTTGTTTTTAAAAGGATTGAAACGGATTTAAATCGATTTAAATCGATTTTTTTTTCATTCGAGTTTCATCAGTTTCAATTTTTAATTGCATTCATTCATTGACTATCAGTTTTCAGTTTACATCCATAGCGTATTGTAGCATAAAAAAGGCCAAATAAAAAGACCAAAATAGTGATAAAACTCTATGATTTCCTTGCATATTTTGAGTTCAAAACTTGATCTATATTGACCCTTTTCTTGATTAGTCGTTTCAGAAGTTTTTGCATGATTTTCTATAATTTAATTGCATTTTATCGAGATCAAAATTTAATTTATTCTGATTTTTTTCTTGTTTGTTACATAGTATTTTGCCCATAATATGATTTACAATGATTTTCTCTGATTGCATTGCATATTTTTGAGCTGAAATCCTGATTTATGTTTATTAATTTATTGAATTCTACAACATCTGGCACGTGTAAGTTTTTTTGCAAAAATCGAAAAAAAAAATTTTCGTTTGTTTTTCTGAAGTGTGTGTTTTTTTGCCGTGTTAGCAAAAAAATTGATTTTATTAAGTCCAAATCGAAGTCCAAAAAAATTGATTTTATTAAGTCCAACTCCATCCAATCGATTCAAATTGATTTTTTAGACGTTCAAAACGATCCAAATTTTTCAAGAAAGATTGATTTAAATTGATTAAAAATCAATTTAAATTCGTAAAATAAACATTGTTAATCGATTTGAATCGATTTAAAATCAATTTAAATCGATCCTTAGCCATTTTTGTCAGTGCGGGTACACGCTTAATCGAGCTAAATTGTACGTATGGCCAAAAAGAGGCAAATCTGCCTTCAAAGTTATAGCTGACTCCACTTTGTTCCCGCCCACAGGATCTGATTCCATTTCAACCTGTGCTAAAAGCAAAAACAAATTTATCGATTGAATTTTCTGTTTTCTTCTAATACTTTCGCAGATTATATCTAAAGTGTCGGAGACTTCTGTTCCGAACGGGTGGAGTCTAGTTCAGCAAACTACGGCGGTAGACATGCGCCCCGGGGAAGGGGGAGGGGGAGTTGGAGGTGGAGGGGGATATGGGGGAGAGACAACCAGTTCACTGCCCTCCAACCTAGACCCTCGCAGTGGTCTCGCACGACATCAGCAGCAGCAGCGCCCACTTCTCCTGCAGAAACAGAGTGTGAAAAAAGTGCCATTCATGCTGCATGCCAAACTCCACTTTGAGGTACGGGGGGGGGGCACTATTGTAAGTGTATAAATATTTGTGGTAGCGTTGGCAAGCTTAGTTTTCCTAACGTTGAGTGAACATATATGAACATATGCTGATAGGTTATGTTGAAAACAAAACTACTGAATTTATCTTCAGCTTCTAGATTAAAAAGACTAGATAATTCAATTGGACAACAGTGCAAATGGCGCTGCAACCTGACTGAACTTTATGTTTCAAAAGTGCAGCTTAGAACTCCCAAATCGAATTGGTTTAGTTTTATCAAAAAGTTACAACCCTAAAAAACCGTCAAATGCTCAGAGAGCCTTAAGGTACACTTGTAAGGTGAAACAGTTATTCAGATTTTTGTCAACAAAAGCTCTAGAGTTGTTTATGTTGTAATTTCTCGTTAAACGCTTTCCACGATCGACGAAATGCTTATCAGACTTTTTCATATTATGAAAAATATGGTAATTTTCGTACTATTCATAGACGAAAATTTGGTATAAAAATAAGGTGATGAGCATTTTTCCATAATATGAAATATTCTGATAATTACTTTATTTTTCAATAAACTGGAATTGAATAATAAATTTTACATGATACTTTTTTGGAAAAAAAATGGAAGAAAATAGCAACAAAATAGCATGATTATCATTTTTCATACTAAAAAATCATGTGACAAGCACTTATGAAAATTATATGATGTGCATTATAGTTATAACTTTGGCATTTGGCAGTCACAACGCCCTCTTTCAATAAAAACCCTTTTTAAAGGCGCGAGTCCGGTCAGTAGTTCATTTTTAGCCAGAAAAAGCATAGGGTAATGAAATCAGGTTGAAATGAAATACTCTAAGAAAACCAGTGCTTATTTATGCAATTTCTCCAGGAAATTTGGCAGATTTCGGATTAAAAATTAATTATCCCGATGCGTCCCATCCAAAGGAGCGATTGTTCCGGGATTAAAAGCGAGTCAAGTCAATGCGTTTTTTTACGTCTCCGGGAGGCTGCAAGGAGACGTCTTTTCTCAAAATAATTGACAAACAAAGTTTTAAATTAAAAAAATATACAAAGAAGAAAAAAGCAAATATTTAACTCAAATTCGTCATAGCGCGAATGAAATGCAAATCCGTTTTTTCTTCGTAAACATGCATAATACTCTGCTCTTTTTCGTTGAGCACCCGGTATTTTTTATTTTTTGTAAATTGGTGCCCACTCGAGGCGTTATAGAAATTAAGTTTTTGGACGGAAGCGTCTTTTGTTGCTTTCAATTAGCGCCATGTAGGTTTTCTCTGTTTTAAACGCATGAGTGAGGGATTATTTCTTTAACTAGTTGAAATGCAATTTTTTTTGAGATGCTAGAGACATCAAGTGAATTAGGACTAGCTTTTCAGGCCTCAATTAGTTAACCTCAATTGGACTTCTCCCGTAGTTATAAAAAGGACTTCATTTGAAACAAATTATCGTCATTAAAAAGCGGTTAAACTGTTGTGGGGTTATCATGTTACAGGGTTATAATATAGGAAGTGTAAACATAGGGGGTTAAATATCGTAGAGTTAAATAGTGGGACACCGTTTTGAGCACTAGTTGGATGGTGGGCGTGATTTTAAATCCAAAAAACTTGGATTGAGAAAAACTGGTCGGAATTCTTTGTTTTTGAGAAATTTAACTTCCTATTGTTTGTAACTTATACTTAGTATTGCAAACAAAAAGATATTGTGTAGTTTATAAAGTAAATTAAAATAATTTTAACCACTTGGAGGTGACTAAAAGAACAGTTTCTAATTTCCTTAATTTAGTTCATTGCGAAAATGTCGTAAGCGTGATGGGAAACTTTTAAGCTACCGCATCTGATTATTGTTTTTGGTTAGACTGTGAAGATAATCTCTACTACTGCTGCGTACAACACGATAGAACTGTGTTTGGACTCTACTGAGGTGGAGCTGTTCAACTTCCCCTCTGGCTCCGAGGCTGTCCGGCGGAAGAAGCGGCAGATGAGTGTGCTGGCCAGGGGAACAGTGGACATACACGCATCCCTCGGCACTCTCCTTAGACCCTCCAGGGCCAAAACGCACACTTCCTATAAGGTATAGTTAAGCACGCTCACTGCTTGCCATCTGAAATTGGAGGCATGTAAGAAGTTTATATGCCAGTTGTAGGTCCGCAGTACAAGCTGGCATTTCGGTGGATTCTCAAAAAAAAACTGTTGTGTTTTTTAGGTTAACCCGATTTTTTTTTGAGGTTATACCTAAAACTTGCTGAAATTTTTCGAAATTAGCTTCGAGCACTTCTGTGGAAGTCTCTGACGAAAACATCAACTTTAAGGAAAAGTTTCAGAAGTATGCCGACTTGAATCAAATCAAAATGTTTTTTTTACGAGTAATGAATGTCGAGAGTACTTTTATGCAGTTATATAGGTCTTGGTGATTTTTTTTGTTTTTTTTTCAGGAAAACGTTTTAAAACTTGTGCACGCTCATTTTTGACTTTTCGCGGTTTAACTTAAGCTTTCTTTTTCAGTTCAGTTCGTTTCCGTTGTTAAAATGAAGGCAGACTCCACTATCGAACAGCAAATTTTAAAAGTCACGACAAACGTGATTGACTTCTAGTTTCGAAAATGGAGTTTAATTATCAGATTTCCCAGCGGAGTTAGAAATTTACCAATTGATCTTGGGTTAAGTTTGTCGAAAAACACCTCTCATAAATTGTTCTTGAAATTCAATGAGCTTTGAGGCATAAATTTTTTCTCTAAAATTAGAATGAAGAAGTTTTTCAAAATACAAGTCAGTATTTTTCAGCTTCCTTGCGTTCATTTCTCTGTTTGCAACTAATGTTGATTCCTGTTGCAGGTGCGTCCCTCGGGCACTTCTCTCTACAAGAGTTCACCAGGGAGTGTGCGTTTGCAGAAGAAGGCCTTTGTCAAGTTGGCAGTCCACTTCGAGACCTCCCCCAAGGAGATGAGCAAGGAACATGGGGAGGGGGAGGGGGAGGGACAGGAGTTGGAGGGGGTCGCTTCACAGGCAGTACACGTAAAGATATCCAGGTATGCCACACACTCTAAAATTAATTCTGCTTTGCTTATTAAGGTTTCCAGCGTTTTATTGCGCGTGGTCCTTGTTGAAGCCTAAAAAAGATTGAACTAAATCTACGATTGAACTGATTTACTTATTTAAAACCGCATTTAACAAAAATCAATTGACTTCTATCTATAACTCATGAAATAATTTACACTCTTTGAGAATCACTAGTTTTATTCAGTCGGATTGTTGATTTTTCGTTTCCCAACTTTTGATGCACAACATTTTTGGTGCAACGCGACTCACGAACGAACCAAAGATTAGAAACAAAGAGGAAAGTTAAAAATGTCATCACCTGCTAGTGACATGAGCAACGTGACGCTCACTCTTCCTGCTTTGAAGCGATCAAGAAGTGCTAACATCGGTGTCATTACCCGATCGGAAAATGCCGTCTCAGCAATCTTCAACAAAGAGGCATCTGCTCTAACCTACAAGGAAATTGGAACTCTCAAGGCCAATCTCAAGATGTGCGAACGAAGGAAAAAGGAACTGGAAAAGCTTAATCAGCAAATTTCAAATGTTCTAAGCGATGATGAAGATGCACTTGAAGTTGAATTGGAAGAAGCTGAGAAAATCTACCTTCAAGTAGATTGTTTGATGGAAATGATCACAACTATGTTAGATGACCGAGGAAAATATTCAACTGAATCGGTCAAAGATGACGACAGCGCAAGCGGAACAGGATCCTACAAATCCACTTCCCAACGTGGTGCTGGCTGGAACCAAGATACTTGCCTGAAGTTGCCGAAACTGAAATCGCCAATATTTAGCGGAAGGTTTGATCAATGGCTACCTTTCTTAGATTCCTCTGATCGAGCAGTTCACTCAAATGCATCGCTGTCTGATGTTCAGAAACTGCAATACCTAAAGGAGGCCCTGAAGGATGAACCGTTTCGTTTGCTATCCCACTTGCCTACTACAAACGCGAACTACTCAGTCGCAAGGAAACTTCTAAATGATCGATATGCTGATGTCAAGATGATCTCACACGCTCACTTGGAAGCAATTTTTGAATTCAATCCAATGAAGCATGAGTCATCCGCTGCAATACGTCGCTTGATTAATACCTACACGGAAAACACGATGGCACTGACAGGAATTGGACTAAAAATTGATCAATGCGATTTGATCTGGGTTCACGTTTTGGCCAAGAAATTAGATCCTGAAACTAGAAGACAATGGGAACTTTCCTGCGCGGGACGTGACGTGCCAAAAATCAAACAGATAGAGAAGTTCTTGGAGGAACGATCTCGCGCCCTAGAAGCTACGAAGGACCTCCAATTACCTTCAATTCATAGAAAAAATTATCAAGGAAATTCAGACCAATCTGGAAACTCTAAGAAAGATGACAAGGTACAGACATACCACACAAACTCTGTTAAGATGATCATCTGCCCATGCTGCAGTGGTGATCACCGCGTGTATCAATGCACAAAATTTCAGGAAATGTCTATTTCCAATAGAAGACAAGAAGCCAAATCAAAGCGATTATGCTTCAATTGCCTGTCTTTTGGACACCAAAATCATGAGTGCAAGTCGAAGTCAACGTGCCAAACCTGTCGAAAGGGTCATCACTCGTTACTTCACATCCACACAGACCCAAAAAAGCAACGGGGACCTGAAAATAAGTTTGCGGGTCACGGGGGTACTACCGGTGCCACTACCATACTGGGAACTGTACTAATTGAGGTGAAAACTGCAAATGGCGGTTATCACAATTATCGAGCCTTACTGGACAGCGGATCTGAATGCAGTTTCGTTACAACCAGCTGTGCTAACCGACTCAAGCTACCAATCAAGAAATTGACCCTCAACTAACTCGAGTTGGCGGAGGAGCAAAAACTGTGAAATCTGGTTCTGTCAATCTGGAAACAAAGGATTCTCAGAATCAATCTCTACAACGTGAAGCCTTCACTCTTCAAAAACTTTCTGGCTAGCTGCCCAGAGAACGGGTGAATATACCGAACAGTTTGGATATCACACGTCTTAAGCTCTCGGACCCAGACTTTGATAAACCAAAGGAAATCGATATAATCCTAGGCTATGATGTCTACAACGACATTGTTGGCTGCGAAAAAATTAAGTTTACAGACAAGCTTTATGCACGTGACACTCTATTTGGTTGGATGATTAGCGGCAGAACACCCGGTCCTTCAACAACCTTCTTCAATTCATTTCTTCTGTCTATTGAGGAATTAGAAGAAATTCCTGATTTCAAAAAGACAACAACAGAAGAAGATCGATGTGAATCTCACTTTAAGGAAACAACCATCCTACAAAATGGACGATTCACCGTGCAGCTGCCTTTCAAGCCCAATAGTCAACTTGGCGACAGTTTAGCACAAGCAAAACGCATATTCAATTATCTCGAGCGACGACTGGAACAGAATCCAGAACTAAAAGATCGCTATACCGCATTCATAGACGAATTTCTCGATATGGGGCATATGGAGTACATACCGCCTGGAGAAATCGAAAGCCAGTGGATAGCGTATATTATCAGCCACATCACTGCGTTTTCAAGGAAGATTCTACTACCACAAAGCTACGTGTAGTTTTCGACGGATCTGCAACAACATCAACCGGACAATCACTCAACGACACTTTGATGGTTGGTCCCACGGTACAAGACGACCTCTACTCGATAATCATGCGCTTCAGGTTCTACCCAATTGTTTTATCAGCAGATATCGCAAAAATGTACCGACAAGTTGCTCTAGAAGACAAATCGAAGGATTTCCATCGCATACTTTGGAGATCAAATAAATCGGATAAAATCAAGCATCTCAGGATGACATGTGTTACATATGGAATAGCTTTGTCAGCGTTTTACTCAACAAGTTACCTCAATGAAGTAGCAGATCAATCTAAGAACTCAATGATCAAAGAAAGTCTCAAAAATTGTTTCTATGTAGACTACTTTCTTGGTGGCGCTAATGATAAGCATTAAGCAGAAAGACTCATCTCTGATTTATGCGAAGAGCTGAACTCTCATGAATTCCCTCTACGAAAATGGACTTCATGCTAAAATAATTGAAGGATTGCCAGAACATCTCCGCGAAAAATCGGATGTGCTGGAACTTTTCTCTGACGAATACAAAATCAAGGCGCTAGGAGTCAGTTGGAAGCCCAATAAGGACATCTTTTGTTTTTCAACTGCCTTACCAGAGCTGAAATTGCTTACAAAGAGGACTCTTCTGTCCACAATTTCAAAATTGTTTGATCCGATGGGATGGCTAGCTCCATTCATCATCAATTTCAAATGTCTCATGCAACAGCTATGGGTCCAAGATTTTGATTGGGATTCTGGAGTCGATCAGAAAACCAAGGAAAAATGGTATGAGCTCACCGGAACTTTGCTTCAACTACTGGAACTACAGATACCAAGATCTATGAGCTCACATCCAATAAAGGAGGTTCAACTTCACGTATTCTGTGATGCTTCCGAAAAAGCATATGCAGCCGCAATCTATGCAAGAATTACCAATGATGATGACAAAACTTTTGCGTATCTACTGACCTCCAAAACAAGATTGCTCCGGTCAAAGCAATCTCTGTTCCCAAATTAGAGCTCTGCGGTGCAAGTTTAGCTACCAAACTTCTTAAATCAGTTCATTCAATTTTGAGGAAAACAAATCTCAAGATAACTTCACACGCCTGGACTGATTCAACAATTGTCTTGCAATGGCTTGCTCAACTTCCAAGAACATGGAACACTTTTGTTGCAAACAGAGTTTCACGAATACAAGAGACCCTACCCAGAAGTGATTGGAATTACGTGCCAACAGCAGTAAATCCAGCTGATTTAGCCTCTCGTGGTGTATTAGCTGACACATTAATATCTTCCTCACTCTGGTGGAAAGGACCAGATTGGCTGACCAAGGATGAAAGGCACTGGCCCAACTTACTACCATCTCTAATTGAAGCACCTGAAAAACGAACCGTCAAAGCCAAGACTAATGCAGAAAGTGAACAAATTCGAACTGTTCTCGCAAATCATGCTCAAAACGAAGAAATGACGGATTGAATTTTTCGTTTAAAGGACTACAGTACTTGGAACAAGACAGTACGCATGGCATGCTATATACTATCATTTGTTCAACATCTTAAGCACTGAATATTGACAAACTATCGGAAGCGGCTCAGATCTAAGCGGAAATCTGTACAACTTGAAGAAGATTGTCTTAGTCCTAAAAATAGAATCATGGCAAAAATGCTAATTCTTCGTTTAGACCAAGAAATACACTTCAAATCAGAGCTAAATTGTCTGAAGGTGAAAAGGGAGCTGAGTAAAACATCGAAACTACTCAATCTTAGTCCGTTTTTCGACAAGGATTACGAAGTTTCCAATACTCGTTTCAAAAAAAATCGGATTTAGTATCCCTACTTATACGCAAATATCATGAAGGTACTCTTCATGGCGGGGGGGCAATTAGTACTGAACACGATGAGGGAGGAAATTTGAATAATCGGAGGCCGTGATCTAGTTCGACAGTTCATTAGAAGATGCATGAGATGTGTCCGATTTAGTCAGCAACCTACTTCTCAATTCATGGCTGATCTTCCTACAGAAAGAATAACACCCACAAAGCCATTTGCTCAATGTGGAATAGCCTTTGCTGGTCCTTTTGAAATTAAGGAAGCAGGGGGTCTCAAAAATTTATGTTGCCGTCTTTGTTTGTCTCGCGACAAAAGCTATTCATTTGGAAATGGTTACTCGTCTAAACAAAAAAGCATGCATCCTTTCAATGAAACAATTTACTGCACGCCGTGGCAAACCTGAGAAGATCTTAAGTGACAATGGAAGCAATTTTATTGGGGCTCGAAATGATCTGATCAAAATCAAGGAACTGCTCGACAAAAATGGAACGGACAAATCAGTTGTTAGTTTCGTCAATAGCCAAGGAACTGAATGGGTCACCATCCCTCTTCGTGCTCCTCACTTTAGAGGACTCTGGGAAGCAGCTGTAAAAAGTATGAAGAGACATATGCGAAAAGTTATAGGACTGCAACGTCTCAGTTTTGAAGAATTTCTTACAATTCTTAATCAAATTGAAGGTGTCTTAAACTCACGACCATTGTATCCAATGTCAAGTGATCCTAACGACCCAACTCCGCTGACACCCGCTCATTTTCTGATAGGGGAATCATTGCTAACTCTTCCCTCTGCTGACATCCAAGTTTCAACCAATGTACGATATCGACTATTACAGAATATGATCAAGGATTTCTGGAAAGTTTGGAAAAGGGATTACCTCATAACGCTACAAATACGGAAAAAATGGTTCACGGATGGCCCAGAATTTAAAGTTGGCAACCTAGTCCTACTTGCCGAAGACAATGAACGACCGCTAGAATGGAAAACTGGACGAATCATAGAAGTTTATCCTGGAAATGACTCGATTGTTCGAGTGGTAAAAGTGAAGACCACAACTGGTGAATACATACGCCCAGTCGCGAAGTTGCGGAAGCTACCAGTATAGCAACCAAGTCATATCCATTGTGCAGTTCATTTAAAACAAGAACTTTATAGTGCTAAAAATCGAAAAATATCAAAAATGTGCAGTTTTCAAATTTTAAGTGGTAGTACCCCCATGACCCTTTTGAAAGTAGGAGCCTAAATTACCCCCTATGCAATACATTATGGTCTGAATCGTTCATATTGACCACTTTCATGTAAATTCCCATTGTTGTAAATTCGCAGCATTAAAAATTCGTATGAGGTTGTACCCTCATGACACAAAATGTAATTATTGTCTGAAAACAGCTAAGACAAACTTTCGCTCATGACTCGTACCGTTAATACTTCACTTGTATACTCCTTACTTATGGTGCAGTCACATTTAGTTCATTTATTGAATAATTTTTTACATATTTACCGTTGAACAGTCATTCGCTGTCATGCGATTCGCTGTCATCTGGTCCTCTTCGCTTGTTGACCCTGCAGTGTTGCTGGCAGCGCTTCCACGCAGATGCTACCAAGGAAAGTCGAGTTTGCATCTCCGAATAGTACTTGCAGCAGACCCTCTCTTTGTCGCAGAGAGTCAGAACTGCATGGCACCACGCATATGGAAGATACAAACTTTTCCCCTTCTCAAGAACACCATAGCGGACCAGTTTCTTCTGCTGAGAACCATAGAGGTTCCTCAGATACTTAGCAGCATCAGTGAACCCCATCTCCGAATCATTGCTACCAGCCAGTGCACAATGACCCTTCTACGCTGAGGTCACCAATACGTTTAAGACCTCTAAGTTGCTTCTAAAACAAAACAAACAATTGATGCACACCCGCTATACTCTACTACTATGCTACAATGGAATAAATGCTACTCACAGTCTCAGCTTTCGGAAACCGCAGAACTGCCCTATCCACAATTGCAGCTTCCTTCCTTGAAGACTGGATCTCATCCAACGACTTAACAGGAATCGGAGTGAAACCCAGATCTCCTATGGTCACTGCATCGAAGAAACCCTGCAGGTCCTCCCAGTCGACAGCGCCCCGCCTACTGGACCTTCGCACCTCTCCATGCGGAGGCAGACGTGGTGCTCTATCCGACTCCGCCCTACTCTTCCTCTCCTTCGTCTCATACACTGTAAATGGGTAGTCATATCCAGACATAATAACGATCTGAAAATTGAAGACACTTCAAGGGAGGCGGAATGTTGAAGCCTAAAAAAGACATCTCAGCTTTCTACTTAAACTAAATCTACGATTGAACTGATTTACTTATTTAAAACTGCATTTAACAAAAATCAATTGACTTCTATTTATAACTCATGAAATAATTTACACTCTTTGCGAATCACTAGTTTTATTCAGTCGGATTGGTGATTTTTCGTTTCCCAACTTTTGCAGCACAACAGTCCTCAAATGGCACACTTTTAGACCTCGCAAAGAACCCGGGCCGAGGTTTGCTATTTATGTTTTGACCGAGGCAGGGTCGAAAACTTGTCAGAGTTCAGCCGAAAAGCCATATTCGAGAAAGAGGCTTAATGAAAGTTCTTAAACAAACCAATTGGTTGATTTGTTCAGATTCAACATGTACATGAAGCCGCAGGCCATTGAGCACGTGTTCAGAATGTACATCAGCTACCAGAACGCATTCAACTACTTCATAGCACAGAGGGCGAAGCGCTTCCACAAAACAAGTAAGCTTCCAATGCTTTAGTTGATTTCATCGCAACTTTTTAACTCGGAATTTTGATCTACGAGCAGTATACTTGCTCAT